>NW_023269840.1:0-5907 GCF_008121235.1 Drosophila subobscura | reverse complement strand
CGTTTCTTCATAATAAAATCATGCTGAAGTTATATTATACATGTACATGGGAAATATTCCCATATCCATATCAATCAACCATTATAAATTTGTATTTATATCAATACAATGCCTATTTCATCTGAAACACCATACAGTACAGTATATCATATCGTACATTATCGTTTCTTCATAATCAAATCATGCTGAAGTTATATTATACATGTATATGGGAAAAATTCCCATATCCATATCAATCAACCATTATAAATTTGTATTTATATCAATACAATGCCTATTTCGTATGAAAGCCAAACAGTACAGTATATCATTTCATTATGTATGATATCACATTATACAGTTCTATCATATCATATCGTACATTATCGTTTCTTCATAATCAAATCATGCTGAAGTTATATTATACATGTATATGGGAAAATTCCCATATCCATATCAATCAACCATTATAAATTTGTATTTATATCAATACAATGCCTATTTCAAAAAGCCATACAGTTTATCATATCGTACATTATCGTTTCTTCATAATCAAATCATGCTGAAGATATTTTATATACATGTATATCATATCCATATCAATCAACCATTATAAATTCTTCATAATCAAATCATGCTGAAGATATTTTATACATGTATATGGGAAACATGCCCATATCCATATCAATCAACCATCATAAACATTATAAATTTGTATTTATATCATACCTATTTTATATGAAAAGAACATAACGATATCATATCATATTATTGCTTTATAAAAATCCTTGCTACATAATCATTTCATACTGAAGACTTTATGTATAACGATTTTCAACTATGCATATGCAAATACGCTTTTTTCATATTTTGATGAACTTTCCAAATTTTTGTATATCCTCTTTATTGTGTTGTATTTCAATTTTTTGCATATAAACTATATATCAAACTTTATCATTTATATTTTTATAACTTTTTTTATTTGTATCATAGTGTTCATGATGCATATATATATATAAGTCTTTTATCCCGAATTTTAAAGTATTTGATATGAACTTTCTAAGTTATTCCACTTATATCATATAAGATCCTCTTTATTGTGTTGTATCTGAATTTTTCTTATATTTTCCAACTATATATGAAACATATGTTCATTTATTGTGTTTTTAAATGTTTATCAACTTTTGACTTGTATTTGTATCATAGTGTTCAATTCGTATTTATGCATATATATATATGCAAAGTCTCTTTATCCCGAATTTTAAAGTATTTGATATGAACTTTCAAGTTATTGCCACTTATATCATATAAGATCCTCTTTATTGTGTGTTATCTGAATTTTTCTTATATTTTTCCAACTATATATGAAACATATGTTCATTTATTGTGTTTTTAAATGTTTATCAACTTTTGACTTGTATTTGTATCATAGTGTTCAATTCGTTTTTATGCATATATGTATATGCAAAGTCTCTTTATCCCGTATTTTAAAGTATTTGATATGAACTTTCTAAGTTATTGCCACTTATATCATATAAGATCCTCTTTATTGTGTGTTATCTGAATTTTTCTAAGTATAAATGAAACATACTTTCATAACTATATTATAAGTACATCATTTGTTTCTTATAGAAACAATTTCTTTATAGCTTTAAATATGTACGTATATTCATACTAACATATATGCTATTTAATTTTTTACCAAACATTTTCAATCATATGATTTTAAAGTGTTCTGCATGCATATGAGTGTAATTTTTTCTCAAAATGGAAGTAGTATTAAGTCATAATACAATCCATGTTGAAAAATTTTTTAGAATATATCCCTGTATATATATATATAGGTATAATTATATATTTATATAAATATATTAAAATACTTGTTATATATATATAAAAGAATACATTCTGTATATCGAATCATCAAGCAAAGGATAAGCTTCAGTGGATCGCAGTATGGCAGCTGCTCAACCACTTACAACACCTTGCCTGTTACAAAAGTCGTTTACAATTGATTCTAGGCTTTGTCATTTGTATTAAATAATGTTTTTATATGTAACTAGCGCGGCACCAGGTGATCAATGATCCTCCCGATTTACTATGTTACAAATTACATTGGCATCACATCCATTGTCGTTTGTAAAATAAATTACAAACTTTTAATGGTTTAGAAGCCATACAATGCAAATTGCCCCTTATTTATCATTGCAGTCCAGCACGGATACGACCTTAGAGGCGTTCAGGCATAATCCAACGGACGTAGCGTCATACCACTGTTCGCTCGAACAAGTATTGTGCCATTGGTCCGTACCTGCGGTTCCTCTCGTACTACGCAGGAATGCTGTCGCAACAACGTTTTGTCATTAGTAGGGTAAAACTAACCTGTCTCACGACGGTCTAAACCCAGCTCACGTTCCCTTGCATGGGTGAACAATCCAACGCTTGGTGAATTTTGCTTCACAATGATAGGAAGAGCCGACATCGAAGGATCAAAAAGCGACGTCGCTATGAACGCTTGGCCGCCACAAGCCAGTTATCCCTATGGTAACTTTTCTGACACCTCTTGTTAAAAACTCTTTAAAACAAAAAGGATCGATAGGCCGAGCTTTTGCTGTCCCTGTGTGTACTGAACACCGAGATCAAGTCAGCATTTGCCCTTTTGCTCTATGTGTGGTTTCTGTCCGCACTGAGCTGGCCTTGGGACACCTCCGTTATTATTTGAGAGATGTACCGCCCCAGTCAAACTCCCTACCTGGCAATGTCCTTGAATTGGATCATACCTGAGTAATTGAGTTATACCAAATTTTCAAATTGAAAACACATAAATGCATCTTCTCATTAAAGAATTTGTTTGCGATTATATAACAAACTCGTGATACTTTGATCAAGAAGCTTGCATCAAAACCCAATACCATAAGATATAATAAATATATCCGTATAATGGCTAGGAAATGATACACGTTCCATTTAATCAAGTAAGTAAGGAAACAATAAGAGTAGTGGTATTTCATTGTCGATACCAAACCGAAATCTGATATCTCCCACTTATTCTACACCTCTTATGTCTCCTTACACTGCCAGATTAGAGTCAAGCTCAAAAGGGTCTTCTTTCCCCGCTAATTATTCCAAGCCCGTTCCCTTGGCTGTGGTTTCGCTAGATAGTAGATAGGGACAGTAGGAATCTCGTTAATCCATTCATGCGCGTCACTAATTAGATGACGAGGCATTTGGCTACCTTAAAGAGAGTCATAGTTACTCCCGCCGTTGACCCGCGCTTACTTGAATTTCTTCACTTTGACATTCAGAGCACTGGGCAGAAATCACATTGTGTCAACACCCGCTAGGGCCATCACAATGCTTTGTTTTAATTAGACAGTCGGATTCCCCAAAGTCCGTGCCAGTTCTGAATTGATTGTTAATTGATAATCGTTATAATTAATAAGAACTAATTGGTTTTACCCAATTAGTATTCTTAAAAATTTTAGCAAGAAAGTTCCACAATTGGCTACGTAACTAAACTATCCGGGGAACAAGTAACTACCATAAATGATAGAAACTCTATTTACCCAGAACGAGCACATAAACCATGTTATTGTTTCCCAATCAAGCCCGACTATCTCAATCTTCAGAGCCAATCCTTATCCCGAAGTTACGGATCTAATTTGCCGACTTCCCTTACCTACATTATTCTATCGACTAGAGACTCTTCACCTTGGAGACCAGCTGCGGATATTGGTACGGCCTGTTGAGAAGTTTGCGTGTCCCCACCATAAATTTTCAAGGTCCGAGGAGAAAATATCGACACAACAGTATATGTCATGCTCTTCTAGCCCATCTACCATATCTCTCTGCGAAAGACTTCCATGGTAGTACGGCTATAAAACAGAAAAGAAAACTCTTCCGATATCTCTCGACGGCTTCTTTATGGTCGTTCCTGTTGCCAGGATGAGCACGAGGCCCATATTTAATAACAAACGGATACTCAACAGGTTACGGAATTGAACCGTATTCCCTTTCGTTCAAAATTATTCAAGTGTTTCAAAAAATCATTAAAGATTTGACAATATATGCTTACTGATTTTTTACTTGAAAATTTTCGGCTTTCGCCTTGAACTTAGGACCGACTAACTCGTGATCAACCACTGTTCACACGAAACCCTTCTCCACTTCAGTCCTCCAAGGTCTCATTCGATTATTTGCTACTACCACCAAGATCTGTGCCAATGGCAGCTCCATGCAGGCTTACGCCAAACACTTCTACGCTTACCATTGTACCTTCCTACTCACTAAAGTTTCAAAATTTATATCACAAGTAATATAAATCATCTACTTTAGCGGTAATGTATAGGTATACAACTTAAGCGCCATCCATTTTAAGGGCTAGTTGCTTCGGCAGGTGAGTTGTTACACACTCCTTAGCGGATTTCGACTTCCATGATCACCGTCCTGCTGTTTTAAGCAACCAACGCCTTTCATGGTTTCTGCATGAGTTGTTAATTTGGGCACCGTAACATTACGTTTGGTTCATCCCACAGCGCCAGTTCTGCTTACCAAAAGTGGCCCACTGGGCACATTATATCATAACCTTAAACTTCATATCAAGAAAGTTAAGGTTCTTACCCATTTAAAGTTTGAGAATAGGTTAAGATCGTTTCGACCCTAAGGCCTCTAATCATTCGCTTTACCAGATAAGATTATTTTATATAACATTAAAATGCACCAGCTATCCTGAGGGAAACTTCGGAAGGAACCAGCTACTAGATGGTTCGATTGGTCTTTCGCCCCTATACTCAATTCTGACAATCGATTTGCACGTCAGAACTGTTTCGGTCTTCCATCAGGGTTTCCCCTGACTTCAACCTGATCAAGTATAGTTCACCATCTTTCGGGTCACAGCATATATGCTCAAGGTACGTTCCAGTTAGAGGCATAAATAATATAAATATTATTATACATAACTATATAGAACGCCCCGGGATTGTGTTAATTATCTATAAATAGTTAAAAAACTAATCCCATTATTAGTCAAGTTAATTACGCTATTAGGTTTATCTCCCAATAACTTGCACATATGTTAGACTCCTTGGTCCGTGTTTCAAGACGGGTCCCGAAGGTATCCTGAATCTTTCGCATTGTTAATCATACAAATGCTTATAATAAACACAAATATCGATGATAATTATGCCATTATATAATTTCGGAAAATTAACGCACTGTATTAATTTTAAATTTATCAACACTTTATCAAATTAATGACATTTATTCTATGTTAAAATGCAAGCATAATAATTTGAATAAACTATAAGCCATATTTTTTATGATAAATTTGGTATATGCTAATAGATTACAATGTCCTTATATGGAAAAAATGCACACTATTATTATAATATTGTTAAAATATTACAACTTTAATGATGAATTTTCCATAACGGATATTCAGGTTCATCGGGCTTAACCTCTAAGCAGTTTCACGTACTGTTTAACTCTCTATTCAGAGTTCTTTTCAACTTTCCCTCACGGTACTTGTTTACTATCGGTCTCATGGTTATATTTAGTTTTAGATGGAGTTTACCACCCACTTAGTGCTGCACTATCAAGCAACACGACTCTTTGGAAACATCATCTAATAATCATTAACGTTATACGGGCCTGGCACCCTCTATGGGTAAATGGCCTCATTTAAGAAGGACTTAAATCGTTAATTTCTCATACTAGAATATTGACGCTCCATACACTGCATCTCACATTTGCCATCTAAGAAAATCCTGGTTAGTTTCTTTTCCTCCCCTAATTAATATGCTTAAATTCAGGGGTAGTCCCATATGAGTTGAGGTTGTATATACATATATTAAAAATTATAATGATACTAATACAATATTATTATATATAGCACGTTCTCATAATGAAATCATTAAAATGTCCGTATTT
>NW_023269839.1:0-6200 GCF_008121235.1 Drosophila subobscura | reverse complement strand
CGTTTCGGGAAAGGTTTGCCCCTCTGGATGCTGCAAATATGTGCTCCAGATTGGCCACCAGGCTGCGTGTGTCCGTTGCCTGCGTCTCCAGCTGATCCACCACCTGGCACTTGGTCTCCAGTGCATGGGAGAGCTTGTTGAAGTCCGCATGCTCCACTTGATGGCGCATCTTGCGCAGTCCATCGGCTCGCCCATGGCCATGGCTATCCTCCGGCTTGAAGCAGCGCAGCGTCTGCAGCAGGCGTTTCACCTGGGACTGGAATACCGCTCAATGGTTCTGCCGTGGGTCGCCCGCTCCTTGTTGCTTCTGGAATGTGTGATCGCAGAGGGAGTGCAGCTGCACGAGGGCCGTGCTCACGAGGCAGTACAGCAGATAATGGCGTTCGTGGGGGCGTCTTCACCTTCAGCTTTTCGTTGCTCTGGTAGAAGTGATGAGCCGCTCGCTGCGTGCACCAGGGACCCATCTCATGCAGCACAACCAGCAGCGAGTCGATGACGTACAGCGGATCAAGCTTCGGATCGGGTATGTCTGCGTATTCAAATCAAGGCGTTTAGCTTGAGCTTCAGGCGTTACAGTCAGCCACTTACCTTTCAAATCCTCCATGAACTGATCCATGCCATAAATCTCGAACGGATCGTAGCGATGGTCCACCAGGAAGGACTTGTGCGTGTTCAGTATGTCGGCCAGCACCAGCGACAGCTCATCCATCTCGAACGGCGCACACTGCACGATGTATTCGTGAGGCTTTGAGCAGTAGCGCAGCACGGTGACAATGTCGCTGGCCGTCTCGATGCGACACAGAACATTCTGCTCGAGGGTGCCCAGCATGGCGCTGCTGCAGCTCACAGCCAGCGCTGTGCAGGGGACCGGCCAGGCCCAGTACTCGGGGTCTGTCCGCCGGCACAGCCGGCAATATGTGCCCTCGAATATGGGCAGTATACGCTGATAGACGGCGCTGTCATGGCAGTCCTCGAGCACAATCAGCTCGATGCTGCTCAGCGGCAGTTCGCGCGATTCCAGCAGGCAGAGGAGTCCCTCCGGGCGCAAAATGGACATGATAGTCCGTCCAGCAGTGGGCAAAGGGCACTTGCATGTCCGGTTGCTCCTGCCACACCTCGCAGGTCCGTCAGGTGTGTAAGCATCGTGTATATGGCCGCTGGCTCCTTTTGTCTTTTCCCACCTCGCAGCTGAGATAAACACTAACCTTGCCATGACGGCGACCGCGGCGGGACAGCTCCTGCAGCAGCTTCAGGGCAATGAATTCCTTGGAGCTCCTGTGGCCCAGGCAGATGATGGTGTTGCGCTCATAGGCGGCTGCCAGCAGCTCCACTTGGAAGTCACGCGGCGTGAACACCGTGGTGTGCAAATTGTTGTCGCACCAATGGAACGCCATAATGGGCGTGGGCCTGCACCAGGCCTCCTGTGATTCCTATATATGTATGTATGTAGTATGTATCTTCTGTGATTTCAAAACAGATCGAATGCTTAAAAGCTGCTGCCGGCTTGTTCTCGTGTTGATACCATCAATGTGACCGCGGATTTATCGATGTGCCATCCCGCATGACCCTTGCAAAAATACTTTCTCATTTGCAAAATATACCGCATATAATGCGAATCCTAAATCATTTCCATCTTGTTTGATATTCTTTTTTTTTTTTTTGGTATTTAATCGCTGACGCGATATTGGATGGTCGCACGACGATGAGTCCGCATTGACCAGGTACTTCCAGTTCGATGATGGGGCTGTCGATATTTTCTTGACTATCGATGGTTGTTAGTGAGACCGTGCATGGTGTTGCATTGGTAATTCTTATAATTTAAACAATATGATGCTTAGTTTAAAGTGTGGTCGTGTGTAAGAGCTTAACAAAATAAATAGTAGTGAAAATGAATTGATGTGTATGTGTTGGTGTAGGTGTGTAGGTCAACAGAAGGTTGCCTCAGAAAGTAGGAGCAACAGAAGGTTGCTCTCCTCAAGGTGACTTCCGTTGGCACCGAGTTAACCCGACCTGAATAAAATTCAGTGTGTTTCGATTCACAACTCCAAATTAGCCTCATTAATAAATTTGGCCAATTCTCTCAAAAAAGAGGCTCCTTTGTGAGCAATAACTCCTTAAGATCTTTAAAGCGATGAAAAATTTTATATTTTTTCCTGATAATAGCATGTCGTTGGCAGGAGAAGATTTCATGTTCCGCATTGTCGAGAACTTTGCAAACTTCGCAAATGTTGGTGTTTCTGGCTTTGATTTTGTGTAAAAAACGTTATCATAGGTTCGATTAATTAACAGTCTATTTATGACCTTTTATGTTTTTGCACTCCAGTCGAGAGCCCAGTGCCATGGTTTGACTGGAATTTCATTGTAGATTGACGCAAAATAAATTCCTTTTGTTTTGATATTTCCTTGTATTCATTGTTCCAATCCGTCTGAACTTTTATTTTAACTTTTCTTATTACTTCATCGAATGTTAGGGGTAAATTAAATAGTTTGCCTACATTAGTGGCTGATTTGGCTAGTATATCAGTCTTTTCATTGATGGCAATGTTCTTGTGACCGGTATCCAGTGCACAATAAAGTTGCTCGTGAAGGAATTGTCCATGTTGAGGTGGATTTCGTCTGTTAAGTATGAATTTGATTCATTTCTCTTCAGAGCCTTTAAGGCGCCTTGACTATCGCAGAGAATTACAGTTTTACTGTATCTTTTATATTAGATATCTTAACTGCCGTTAATATACCTACAAGCTCTGCAAAACACAGATGAGGAATTACTTTCAGTCCTAAACATATAGCTAAAGTTACTAGGGTAATCTAAGATACCTATACCTGTCTTATCACCATTGATGGATGCATCAGTGGAAAGAATGTTCCATCCACCTGACACCCATTCTTCCAAGCTTAGCTTGATATATCGCATTGCATTCTTCGTTTGAGATGTCAGTTTTTTTCCTGTCAAAGACTCCACAGACAAATTAAGGCTTTGGAACTGTGTTTGTAATTTTAGCTTCATTATAATTGTCGAAAAAGACTACTATATTCTTGGTACACAGCTGTGTAGGCAGTCTTTGCAGGGATTTAGTGACATCATTATACAAGGTCGGGTTTAGAGACTTTACTTTAAGTAGTTCTCTGACTGTGAGAATTTTAGCTCTGTGTTTGGGAGGTAAAATACCAGCCAGAGCAAAAATCAGATGCGTAGATGTTTTTGGAGGCACACCCACGCAACGGCGAAGGCAGTCCGTCTGTGCAGTGTTAAGAGACTTGCTGTTGCTAATGTTAAGGTTCGAAAACTAGTAATGGCATGTTCCTGCTGAGATCTGATGAAGGATTTGAAGATGTTGATGAAACCTTGGGTTTGAGTCCCGCTTTGATGGTAGTTACAGCATGCAACAAAAGCTCACTTTTTGTCTGATTTGTCCCTAATTTTTGCAATGTGCAATTTGTCTGACATGTTGGCACTAATGACCCTGCCTAGGAAGGTAATTGACTCCTTTTATTGGGAAAGTGATATTATTACATGTAACTGCAATATTATCACGTCTTCCCCTACTGCAAAACATAACTGAGGATTTGCTGGGGTTGAAATTGAGGCCTAGATCTTGACAGAGAAGGTGAAAGTCGTTGATCTTTAACTGTAAGTTTTTGCTAGCATCATTTATGTTTTTACCTGTTGAGATGATGACAAAGTCATCAGCAAATTGAATAATGGACGTATGTGAATCATTAATTTGATGCAGTCTTTTGGTGTATAGATTGAAAAGTAGAGGTGAGAGACAGGAGCCTTGCGGCAACCCACCATTGATTTCTTTAATGAAGTTACCCAGTTTTAGGAATCTAGACGAAAAGAAATTGACAATCCAGTGAGTATATTGCGTGGGAATGTGTTCATAATCCATTAGCATTTGTAGAGTTTGTAGATTAACGCAGTTATATGCATTATCGATGTCTACTACTACAATTGCAACGAATTTTCCCCTTTCTTCTCACAGGCCATGGTATTGATGAGATCATTTATGCACATGGCTGCTGATTTACCCTTTGGTAGGCATAAGATCGTCTGGGCATGGTGTTACGTTTTTCTAAGAACATGTCTATGCGACTCTTGATCATAAGATTAAGAGTTTTAGCCAATACCGAGATGAGTGAGATAGGTCGATAGTTTTGATAGATATGGAGATCCTTACCCTCTTTGGGATGGGAATGACTTTGATTGTACGCCATTGATCAGGGACTCTACATTCTGTAAATAACCTATTGTATTCTTGTAAAAGATTACTCCGTGCTGGGCTCCTGAGGGCTCTTATCATGTCATATGTGATTCTATCTATTCCTCCCGCAGTGTTTCTGCCCCTATTGAGAACAACAGACAGATCACTTAAGTTAAAGGGATCAATGTTGAGTGAAGCTGGCCTGACAGAGAAGGTATGAACTTTTGCCAACACAGACTTTTGGCTTTTAAGAAAGTCAAGGTGGGGCTGGGACCATTCCGCATTAAAGCTGGAATTAACGGGATCATTAAAGGACTTAATGTTCCCCAAGAAAAGCCAGGCTTTCCTTTGAGTTTGGCTTTGATTGGCATACATCGATCCTTGCGGGCGTAAGCGTTTCTTTTCGCAAGCATTACCGCCTTCTTCCATTCTATAATCTCGTTAACTGCTTTTATGTAGCTTGACAGACTTGGAACTCTTTGTGCCTGAATCTGTGCTTTTATTTATATTTAGAATACAACAGTTGCAGTTCTGGATTCCACCAAGTCTTGGGGCATCTATTGCTGCTCAAGGAGTAGGTGGAGGCCCCAATGTTGTTTGTGAAGCTTTCTGTGATGTTTGAAATGTCTCCTGATGGCATAGCACCTGTTAGCCTTCGAAGAAAGCCCATTCTTAGCAAGAAAGAACTTTGGGCTTCTCTTTGCACTCCGGAATTTCTATGGAAATAGGATGATGGTGGCCGCCTCCAACAAAAATTGAATTGCAGCTCCAGGTGACATTATCGGTGCAGTTTGAAAAGGTCAAATCCAACACAGAGCCACTTTGACTGTCGATGTGACGTCTAAAGGTGCACCTTCCATCGTTCAAACAATTATAACCGGAGTTACTCATGTAGTTCTCTAGGAATCTACCCCTGGCATTGTCACCACATTGTCACCAAAGCAAGTGTTTTGTTAAAAATAGCAAAATCACATTGAGTTTTTCAACCATTATGGTTTGAATAGCATCTTGAAAGGTGTTAGTCTTCATGGAGGGTTCAAAGTATACTGAGACAATGGTGATATTTTTATTAAGGCTGCATGTCTTGGCTATGATAACATCGTGCTCTGGAACTAAAGGTTTCCTTTTAAGCTTGATGCCTTTTTAACAGTAAATGGCTACACCTCCGTAGCCATCATCTCTATGTTATACCGCATGACCCTTGCAAAAATACATTCTCATTTGCAAAATATACCGCAAATAGTGCGAATCCTAAAACATTTCCATCTTTTTGATATTCAATTTAATATTACCAGCTTGTTAGGATTCTAAGATCTACAACTATAGTTTCATTCGATACATCAATCAATTCTCTACAAGATTGGCGATTTATAATGGCAGAATTTGATTGGATGTTTTCAAAACAAGGTTGAAACAAAAAGGTAAATAAAAGAACTGAGCATAAACGTAACGTAAGGGGAATGTTACGTGCTTTGACTACTTGTTGCATGTCCGACCGGTACACCCTATTTCCATTAATTAATGTTAAAATTAGGTTTTCCAAGCTGCTTTTAAACATTTTCTTTAATGACATTATGTTAGAATGACAAACATGCAAAAACTAAGTGATTTAGTATGTTTTTTGAAAAACGATTCTGGTTATCGATCGACTGCGACTACTTTCAAGACAACCCGCAAACATTTTATTGCGAATTTTAAACCTAAAATTGACAAAATGCGTCGCTTCACAGGCTCCTTCCGTGCGTCGGGCAGCAAAGCGGGGATACCAAGAAGTGGCGCCGCAAGAGGAACCGCCAGCTGATTGGCCCGGCGGCTACACCAACAACCATAGAATGGGCACTGCCAAGGGCTACGAGAGCGCGGGACCACGGGAGCTGAAACCTGGCGAAAATCCACTCAAGGAAGGCCGCATCTTCATGTGCTCTGGCGGAACTCAGACCACCAAGAAGCACAAAATTTGACTGGTAATGGCACCCCTGGTGATAGCCGAATCTA
>NW_023269838.1:0-6474 GCF_008121235.1 Drosophila subobscura | reverse complement strand
CGCACGCCCCGACTCCCCACCCCACCAATTAGCCGCAGCATCCTGAGAATTCTGTGGCACTTGCCACAAGGGATGGCAGGGGTGTGGATGGGTTGGACTTCAGATGAAATATGCCAGGAATGAGCTCTAGTTTTATGACAATGTTTGCTGCCTGGATAACGACAGAAGCGTCTGGGCCATGAGCTGAATGCGTTGCAACAGTTAATGATTTTATTGGCACTTCACTCGACTTGCGTGCGGGGTGCGGCAAAGGGCAAAACAGACGGGATAGGGGGGAAGCTGAAGTGGGAAGGACAGGAACGAGGAGCATCCTCATAAACAGGCAGTGGGGCAAAATTTATGACTTGGCCTCATGAATATTATCAATGTCAAGAACAGAGAACCGCCAACGCAGACGCCAAGTATCGTCTGCGTATCCTTCATCCTTCCATGCCGTTACTGCGCTCGTCGTTGTCTCATCTTCATCTTCGTTGCCGTCAAGTTAAAGTCAGAGCAGTGCTAGCCAAGCAGAAATCTGAGTGCACGCTGGCCGGATGGACGCGGAAGGGACACTGCATGAAATCGGAAAAGTCTTTCGCTTAGCTTAAATGGCATTTCAATTTGGCACTTCCGCCCAACGCCTGGCACAGCGCGACGCTGGCGCCCATTGCTTGTCGCTGGCACTGCTCTTTGTCCCTAATGTCCTTGCTTCCTCAACACAACACAACACGACACGCACCCAACCAAACAGAAACTCTCTCTCCCACGAAGCACTGTCCCAGCCCAAATGTAAATAGGAGACTTTGGGTTTTCAGCTACTGGTTTCTGGCTAATTACACGTTACAATTCACTCAGGCCATTTAACTGCTGCTTTCAAATTTGAACAATTTTGGGAAACACTTTCGCGGCGAGCCACACGATTGCGCGCGTTCATCCAAAGAGGTTGAAAGTTCCGATTCTAACTATTATTCAATATTTATTGATGGGGTTATGTGTATGTATTTTTATGATATTATCTGGATAACTGTGGATTTATCAACGGAACTAATTTTATAAATTTCGAACAAAATCCGACACTATTTCTGTGTTTTCTTGTCCCGCGGCGACAAAGATTGCCCCAATCCCCAATCTGGCGTCCTGGCAGGGCGATGGCGTTTCGAATGTTGCCGTTAGTCCCCGTGTTGCTTACAGCATTGTAAAGTGGCGTCGTAGTTGAAAGCTCGCCGGAAGGACTTTAAAAGGACAAAAGCTTTTTATCAAACCAAAGTAACTGGCGATTTTGCACACTACCAGTAGATAACTGCTATGGTGTTGCGTTTTGCAGCACCACAAAACTGAGTGCCGCTTTTTCATAAAACTACCGATAATTATTAGTTTTTCCTTATATCGCAAAGAAGCCAATAAAAATGGGTCGGGAAAACCACCAATCTTTTATGCAAAAAATGATTCATCAATCAGATGAAATTATTGTTCAAGTGTTAAAATCTTTGCAAGCTAGTAATATTAAACCAGAAGATGAAAGTCGTGGAAAATGGTTTAGGATCAGTACATTTCGAAGACATTTGTTGGCATATTTCTGAGGTCGGGTGGTGTATTTGATCGATAAGTCCGCGGTCACACTCTGACCGTTTAGACGCTGGAAAAGATTTCCCCTGACCATGAAAAATTCAAAACATATTTATAAAATATGAGGTTATAAGGTATACAATCCAATAAAAGGAGTATTTATAATAAGCAAAATTGATTCTTCTATCGGTTTTAATGATCGTTTTATTGTTTAAAAGTCTTTGCAAGCTAGTAATAAAATAGAAGATCAAAGTCGAGGAAAATAATTCAAGATTCACGGTATATTTACAGTATATTTTGAAAATGCAAAGGGATTTTTGGTATGTTTCCGAGGGTCTGTCATCGGTAAAACCACGGTCACACTGGTAGCACCATCAAAACAATAGTAAATAAATAAATTTACTTGATTTGACTAAAACCGAAACTAACAACGCAAAAACATGGCCCACTACAAGGGTGCCGCCAGCGAGGCGGGGCGAGCCGCCCAACTGATGAAGAAGCGCGAGATACAGCAGCAGGAGATCGAGTTTCGCAAGAAGAAAATCGAGGAGGAGCTGAAGCTGGACAAGATTGAGAACAAGTTCGCCACGCACTACGATGCCGTTGAGCAGCAGCTCAAGACCTCGACCATCGGTCTGGTTACGTTGGATGAGATGAAAGCCAAGCAGGAGGACATAGTACGCGAACGGGAGAAAAAGCTGGCACAAAGAAGGACGAGAAGGACCGCGAGAAACAGCGTGCCCTGGAGGCCATTCAGGCTGAGAAGAAACAAGCAGAAGCGCCAGATTCAGGCATTATCTTTCAATCTTGCCGACGACGAGGAGGGCGATGAGGATGCCAAAGACGACGAAGACCACGAAAGCGACAAGGAAGAGGAGGAGAAGCCGAAAGTTGCCAAGTGGACAGAGATGCAAGACGAGATCGTGCCTCTGAAAAGGAAGAAAATCTGTAAAAATCCTGATGTGGACACCTCCTTCCTACCCGATCAGGGAGCGCGAGGAGCAGGAGAATCGACTGCGCGAGACCCTGCGCCAAGAGTGGGTAATGCAGCAAGCGGAGCTCAAAGACGAGGACATCTCGATCACATTCAGCTACTGGGACGGCTCGGACATCGTCGCAATGTGCAAATGAAGAAGGGCAACTCCATCTACCAGTTTCTGCAAAAGTGCCTGGAGCTGCTGCGCAAAGAGTTCATTGAGCTGAAGACGGTCATGGCCGACCAGCTGATGTACGTAAAGGAGGATCTGATACTGCCCCACCCACTACTCCTTTACGACTTTATTGTGACGAAGGCTCGTGGAAAATCCGGTCCACTGTTCCAGTTCGATGTCCATGACGATGTGCGCATGATAAGTGATGCCTCCGTGGAGAAGGAGGAGTCGCATGCCGGCAAAGTGCTACTTCGCTCCTGGTACGAACGCAACAAGCACATATTCCCCGCCAGCCGTTGGGAACCGTACGATCCCACCAAATCCTACGACAAGTACACAATCAAGGACAAAGACAAGGCTAAAAAGTAATGTTAATGTGATATTTACTTTAATTAATGTCATACCTCAAATAAAAATTTTAAAAATATCAAGTCAGTCTCTGTTTGGAAGTGATTGTCTATGGCTGGATATCTAAAAATATTAATAAATAGTGAAACATTTCCAGCATAAAATGATTTAAATATCTTTTTACACAAAACAGAACTAGGTAAACAAATTTACATGGTATACTACATACAAACTACATATTTATGTAATTAAGTCTTTTTTTCGACAAGTCCGCGGTCACACTGGTTGACATTATCAAAAAAAAAAACAAATTCTTCCCAAAATCGTACGCGCCGCTAAAGTTTAAATGAATATGTTGGCGAACAGGCGCCGTATTTTGTTTTGAGGCTTTGCCGAGCGCGGACCGAACGACGAACAATAACGAACATCAGCGAAATAAGCTTTGCCGGGTAAGAGCTCAAGCTGCTTGCGGTGGCTTCCGATACGTAGATATAATAACAATAACAATGGCTAATTTATTCTCCGCTCCCCTAATCAACAAATGTAATGTGTGTGTTTGGGCTTTGTAGAGTTGGTGTTATGCCGTAATTGCCAATCAATCAAAACGACAAAACCAACAATGTACTATTTACGACGTAGGCAAAAGATCGAAACGGAAAGGTTACGAAGCGCTGAACAAAGTGAGCAGAAGAGATATTGTTAGAAACTTGTTTTGTGCTGCAAAGCAATTTTTTCCTCTCACTTCGCGTGCGTACCAGCGGTTCAAACACAATTGAACATGCTTGGTGGGAATTTTAATAGACCAACAGACAGCAAAATATTTGGCATTCTTTTGAACGCTCATGCAGCCCACAGCTGGAGTGAAGTGGAGGTGGAGGTGACCCTGGTTGTCCAGTTTTCATCCGTCAGCGGATTCTTTGTCGCTGAGTACGGTGGTGGGGTTGGGTTTGCAAATGTTTTTAGATTTATGAAACTCGATAAGATATAATTAACAACCCGCTGATGTGGCTGTTTGAGAGGCGACTGGCGTTAATCACCAAAGTATTTATGGCTTAATTGTGTTTATTTTTTTTTTCTTACAGGACTTGTTGTGCGCGCTGATAAACGTGATTCATCTGAACCAACAAGCATTCCAGTTGGGAATACATTACGGCACGAGCAGCTAACATTTAAAATGAAATATTTCGGCGGCGTCGAAGGGTAAATAATTCCACCAGTCGTGATAACAGTCTTGATTTCAGCCAGCCAGCCACGACTTATCATTTGCATCTTCTAGACAGTCCTTAGTCGAGGCACTTCAATAACCACATGTCTTAGTTTTCTTAAACTAAAAAGGCGTACAGATTAGAGGCCGCTTTGATGAACTTCACCCTAGTTTCGTTTCGGGTATTCTCTTGCTTGTTTCGTGATAGACTCTTTGAGCATCCATAAAAGGCTCTGTGGACTGTGGGTATCTCAATGGAGTCCTCCTTCTGAACACTCTGCAAAGGCAATCAACAGGCGTGGTATGGCCGTTGCCGTCCCTGCCGATTGTGCGCATGCAGCACTTGTCCATCGCTGGCAATGCGGTATTTGACGCCTGCGCCAGCTTGGCCTGATGGTCTACCAATACCGATTGCTGGCAGCCGGAGATTTTGCCCCACATCTGTCGACCGGGCATCCACGCTTCTATGTCGTACTTCTGGTACTACGGCGCCCAGCTCACAAGGCGGCATGTCGAGCAGTCGGAAATTGATGCGCCGCCGCTGGGTGCAGGTCCAGCTCATCGTTCTTGAACTTTCTCCAGCCCGCCTCGGACTGACCGGGGTGGGAAGTTGGCGGCATCTCCCACCTTGGTGAACTGATGCAATCTGATAAATGCCCCTTTTTCCACCTGCAGCCCGGATGTCTCCGCCCGGTAGCGGCGCGATCAATAAGTAGTCACCTTGAGCGGCAGCAGCTCCTCGGGCAGCACCTTTATTGGCAAAAATCCGCCAGCGCCATTTCCGACGTCCCAGAGAGATACCCCAGTGTCCAACTTGTAGACCCACCGGGTGCGTTTCTACCTTCGGTGCGCATGCCACACGACTCGATGACGATCACTTTGGGCAGTATGTCCGGCACGGAGATCAGCTGGAAGCCATGCTTCGTGACCGACTCGAGGGCATACCGTATTGGCGGCCTGTCTAACATGGCCAACCGTCCGGTCAAGTAGTAGCTCTGTGGCCCGTATAGTTTCCGGCGGTGGTCCATGCGATGCTGCCCGAGTCGAGCCAGCTCCGGAGAAAACCGCAGGCTTGGGTGGCATCTTCCGATGCGCGTACTGAACAGCTCCCGCGGCTGTTCCCCGTAGTCCAGCGGTCGCGGATATTGACGATGGGCAACTACCCCAGTTCCTCCATACCAACTGTTGCTCCGCCCGATCTCCGCCACAGAGGTTTCGATAGAAACTTTGGATGAGCGGCGTTGTTTCTGTGATGGCGCAGCACCGCATTTCCTTTCCAGCTCATCCAGTTGGGCGCTGGATTTGAGCCGGTTGCCCACTACCGCTGTGGGGTCATGTGCGAACTGTTGTTGTTTTGACGACCCCGCTGCCGACGTAGCGGCGGCAGTTTCTGAGCGTTAGTCAGCAATTTCATCTTGATTAATTAAAGGTTTTATTGCCCGGTCAGGCGGCGCCGCAAGTTAGATAGTTAACTGAACATTAAATGCTTTTCGCCACACAAAATGATAAAAATTTCACCCGCGCCGCCCCGGTTGTTTGGTAATAACTAAATCGGGTTGGCAGCGCCAGCTTCAAAACCTCCAGCGTTGCCAGATTAGCTGTGCCTTTTCAATGTAATTATCAGGGTGATATCGATGAAAGTAACGTTAATTGTGCCCCTATTTTAAAGCTTATCTTTATTTGAAGTTATATATATTTACCGCATGCAGAATAGTTTAATTGGGATATATATCTGGAGCTCTTTGGGTTCTGTTCCGCGTTTGTTCAATCCAATTTGTGCGTGTGGACACGTTTTAACTTAAGTGAATTCATTTATCAATTGAAAAGTTCAATTCCAATTTGTCGTCGCTGGCTTTGTTAATTTAATTTGATTTAACCGACATATTGTTCGCCGGTCACGACCTTAAACACCCTATTGTGTAAGAATAAGTGTGCTTCCATGGGAGGGCAGCAGATCAAGGGTTTAATGGTTTAATGAATGGGGAGTCATTACTCTGTCTCTGTCCTGCTATTGCAGCGGTGCAACGCACTCCAGGCTGAATGCATCTGTGATGAAAGTCGACAGTCCATTAACAGGCTCCAGCGGTCTGGGCACCAACCACTGAAGTATTGGTATGTACCGGAATATTGCACGACGCATCGCCGACATGGTGGAGCGGGCCAAGGAGGAGGCCAACATATCGAGGGAGACTCCCTGACCAGTTTGGGTCTCAGTCTGAGGGTGCG
>NW_023269837.1:0-22204 GCF_008121235.1 Drosophila subobscura | reverse complement strand
CAACCTAAAAAGTACAATGTTGTACCTGTGTTCAGGTTAATTCTTTTATATAAATTGATATTTATCAAACATTGTCAAATTACATATTATTTATATTCATAAATATGGTAAGATATCGTTTATATAAAACTAAGACATTTCGCAACATTCTTTTAGGATAAAAATACAATTTTATTGAAGGAATTGATATATGCCAGTAAAATGGTGTATTTTTAATTTCTTTCAATAAAAACATATCTGACAAATGTAATAACAAACAAATTTTAATCACTCTAAGCGGTGGATCACTCGGCTCATGGGTCGATGAAGAACGCAGCAAACTGTGCGTCATCGTGTGAACTGCAGGACACATGAACATCGACATTTTGAACGCATATCGCAGTCCATGCTGTTATGTACTTTAATTAATTTTATAGTGCTGCTTGGACTACATATGGTTGAGGGTTGTAAGACTATGCTAAATAAGTTGTTTGAAAATTTTACGAAATTTTCAAGCATATTGTATATTATTGGATATATGTACACTTATGTACAAATATATTCATAATATTGATATTAAATGGAAATGCATTATCTCTCATTGTTGTATATATTTGTGTGAGAATAACGAAGAAAATATATTATTTTTTTTCTTCTTGGATCAAAAAATACTGAGGAATGTCTAGCATAAAAAATTATTTATTTTTTTTTTCATCTAGAATTGCCTCTTATTAACGGTTTGAAAGGAATGTTGTTGTAAAAATAAATATGAAATATTCTTCGTGGTGTTTGTTATAAAATACGGACATTTTAATGATTTCATTATGAGAACGTGCTATATATAATAATATTGTATTAGTATCATTATAATTTTTAATATATGTATATACAACCTCAACTCATATGGGACTACCCCCTGAATTTAAGCATATTAATTAGGGGAGGAAAAGAAACTAACCAGGATTTTCTTAGTAGCGGCGAGCGAAAAGAAATCAGTTCAGCACTAAGTCACTTTGTCTATATGGCAAATGTGAGATGCAGTGTATGGAGCGTCAATATTCTAGTATGAGAAATTAACGATTTAAGTCCTTCTTAAATGAGGCCATTTACCCATAGAGGGTGCCAGGCCCGTATAACGTTAATGATTATTAGATGATGTTTCCAAAGAGTCGTGTTGCTTGATAGTGCAGCACTAAGTGGGTGGTAAACTCCATCTAAAACTAAATATAACCATGAGACCGATAGTAAACAAGTACCGTGAGGGAAAGTTGAAAAGAACTCTGAATAGAGAGTTAAACAGTACGTGAAACTGCTTAGAGGTTAAGCCCGATGAACCTGAATATCCGTTATGGAAAATTCATCATTAA
The DNA here is from genome assembly GCF_008121235.1 of Drosophila subobscura. Taxonomy (NCBI): domain Eukaryota; kingdom Metazoa; phylum Arthropoda; class Insecta; order Diptera; family Drosophilidae; genus Drosophila; species Drosophila subobscura. The sequence goes on along the minus strand of NW_023269837.1, from coordinate 20,858 downwards.
AGTTGTAATATTTTAACAATATTATAATAATAGTGTGCATTTTTTCCATATAAGGACATTGTAATCTATTAGCATATACCAAATTTATCATAAAATATGGCTTATAGTTTATTCAAATTATTATGCTTGCATTTTAACATAGAATAAATGTCATTAATTTGATAAAGTGTTGATAAATTAAAATTAATACAGTGCGTTAATTTTCCGAAATTATATAATGGCATAATTATCATCGATATTTGTGTTTATTATAAGCATTTGTATGATTAACAATGCGAAAGATTCAGGATACCTTCGGGACCCGTCTTGAAACACGGACCAAGGAGTCTAACATATGTGCAAGTTATTGGGAGATAAACCTAATAGCGTAATTAACTTGACTAATAATGGGATTAGTTTTTTAACTATTTATAGATAATTAACACAATCCCGGGGCGTTCTATATAGTTATGTATAATAATATTTATATTATTTATGCCTCTAACTGGAACGTACCTTGAGCATATATGCTGTGACCCGAAAGATGGTGAACTATACTTGATCAGGTTGAAGTCAGGGGAAACCCTGATGGAAGACCGAAACAGTTCTGACGTGCAAATCGATTGTCAGAATTGAGTATAGGGGCGAAAAGACCAATCGAACCATCTAGTAGCTGGTTCCTTCCGAAGTTTCCCTCAGGATAGCTGGTGCATTTTAATGTTATATAAAATAATCTTATCTGGTAAAGCGAATGATTAGAGGCCTTAGGGTCGAAACGATCTTAACCTATTCTCAAACTTTAAATGGGTAAGAACCTTAACTTTCTTGATATGAAGTTTAAGGTTATGATATAATGTGCCCAGTGGGCCACTTTTGGTAAGCAGAACTGGCGCTGTGGGATGAACCAAACGTAATGTTACGGTGCCCAAATTAACAACTCATGCAGAAACCATGAAAGGCGTTGGTTGCTTAAAACAGCAGGACGGTGATCATGGAAGTCGAAATCCGCTAAGGAGTGTGTAACAACTCACCTGCCGAAGCAACTAGCCCTTAAAATGGATGGCGCTTAAGTTGTATACCTATACATTACCGCTAAAGTAGATGATTTATATTACTTGTGATATAAATTTTGAAACTTTAGTGAGTAGGAAGGTACAATGGTAAGCGTAGAAGTGTTTGGCGTAAGCCTGCATGGAGCTGCCATTGGCACAGATCTTGGTGGTAGTAGCAAATAATCGAATGAGACCTTGGAGGACTGAAGTGGAGAAGGGTTTCGTGTGAACAGTGGTTGATCACGAGTTAGTCGGTCCTAAGTTCAAGGCGAAAGCCGAAAATTTTCAAGTAAAAAATCAGTAAGCATATATTGTCAAATCTTTAATGATTTTTTTTTTTGAAACACTTGAATAATTTTGAACGAACGAAAGGAATACGGTTCCAATTCCGTAACCTGTTGAGTATCCGTTTGTTATTAAATATGGGCCTCGTGCTCATCCTGGCAACAGGAACGACCATAAAGAAGCCGTCGAGAGATATCGGAAGAGTTTTTCTTTTCTGTTTTATAGCCGTACTACCATGGAAGTCTTTCGCAGAGAGATATGGTAGATGGGCTAGAAGAGCATGACATATACTGTTGTGTCGATATTTTCTCCTCGGACCTTGAAAATTTATGGTGGGGACACGCAAACTTCTCAACAGGCCGTACCAATATCCGCAGCTGGTCTCCAAGGTGAAGAGTCTCTAGTCGATAGAATAATGTAGGTAAGGGAAGTCGGCAAATTAGATCCGTAACTTCGGGATAAGGATTGGCTCTGAAGATTGAGATAGTCGGGCTTGATTGGGAAACAATAACATGGTTTATGTGCTCGTTCTGGGGTAAATAGAGTTTCTATCATTTATGGTAGTTACTTGTTCCCCGGATAGTTTAGTTACGTAGCCAATTGTGGAACTTTCTTGCTAAAATTTTTAAGAATACTAATTGGGTAAAACCAATTAGTTCTTATTAATTATAACGATTATCAATTAACAATCAATTCAGAACTGGCACGGACTTGGGGAATCCGACTGTCTAATTAAAACAAAGCATTGTGATGGCCCTAGCGGGTGTTGACACAATGTGATTTCTGCCCAGTGCTCTGAATGTCAAAGTGAAGAAATTCAAGTAAGCGCGGGTCAACGGCGGGAGTAACTATGACTCTCTTAAGGTAGCCAAATGCCTCGTCATCTAATTAGTGACGCGCATGAATGGATTAACGAGATTCCTACTGTCCCTATCTACTATCTAGCGAAACCACAGCCAAGGGAACGGGCTTGGAATAATTAGCGGGGAAAGAAGACCCTTTTGAGCTTGACTCTAATCTGGCAGTGTAAGGAGACATAAGAGGTGTAGAATAAGTGGGAGATATCAGATTTCGGTTTGGTATCGACAATGAAATACCACTACTCTTATTGTTTCCTTACTTACTTGATTAAATGGAACGTGTATCATTTCCTAGCCATTATACGGATATATTTATTATATCTTATGGTATTGGGTTTTGATGCAAGCTTCTTGATCAAAGTATCACGAGTTTGTTATATAATCGCAAACAAATTCTTTAATGAGAAGATGCATTTATGTGTTTTCAATTTGAAAATTTGGTATAACTCCAATTACTCAGGTATGATCCAATTCAAGGACATTGCCAGGTAGGGGAGTTTGACTGGGGCGGTACATCTCTCAAATAATAACGGAGGTGTCCCAAGGCCAGCTCAGTGCGGACAGAAACCACACATAGAGCAAAAGGGCAAATGCTGACTTGATCTCGGTGTTCAGTACACACAGGGACAGCAAAAAAAGCTCGGCCTATCGATCCTTTTGGTTTAAAGAGTTTTTAACAAGAGGTGTCAGAAAAGTTACCATAGGGATAACTGGCTTGTGGCGGCCAAGCGTTCATAGCGACGTCGCTTTTGATCCTTCGATGTCGGCTCTTCCTATCATTGTGAAGCAAAATTCACCAAGCGTTGGATTGTTCACCCATGCAAGGGAACGTGAGCTGGGTTTAGACCGTCGTGAGACAGGTTAGTTTTACCCTACTAATGACAAAACGTTGTTGCGACAGCATTCCTGCGTAGTACGAGAGGAACCGCAGGTACGGACCAATGGCACAATACTTGTTCGAGCGAACAGTGGTATGACGCTACGTCCGTTGGATTATGCCTGAACGCCTCTAAGGTCGTATCCGTGCTGGACTGCAATGATAAATAAGGGGCAATTTGCATTGTATGGCTTCTAAACCATTAAAAGTTTGTAATTTATTTTACAAACGACAATGGATGTGATGCCAATGTAATTTGTAACATAGTAAATCGGGAGGAGGATCATTGATCACCTGGTGCCGCGCTAGTTACATATAAAAACATTATTTAATACAATGACAAAGCCTAGAATCAATTGTAAACGACTTTTGTAACAGGCAAGGTGTTGTAAGTGGTTGAGCAGCTGCCATACTGCGATCCACTGAAGCTTATCCTTTGCTTGATGATTCGATATACAGAATGTATTCTTTATATATATATAACAAGTATTTTAATATATTTATATAAATATATAATTATACCTATATATATATATACAGGGATATATTCTAAAAAATTTTTCAACATGGATTGTATTATGACTTAATACTACTTCCATTTGAGAAAAAATTACACTCATATGCATGCAGAACACTTTAAAATCATATGATTGAAAATGTTTGGTAAAAAATTAAATAGCATATATGTTAGTATGAATATACGTACATATTTAAAGCTATAAAGAAATTGTTTCTATAAGAAACAAATGATGTACTTATAATATAGTTATGAAAGTATGTTCATTTATACTTAGAAAAATTCAGATAACACACAATAAAAAGAGGATCTTATATGATATAAGTGGCAATAACTTAGAAAGTTCATATCAAATACTTTAAAATACGGGATAAAGAGACTTTGCATATACATATATGCATAAAAACGAATTGAACACTATGATACAAATACAAGTCAAAAGTTGATAAACATTTAAAAACACAATAAATGAACATATGTTTCATATATAGTTGGAAAATATAAGAAAAAAATTCAGATAACACACAATAAAGAGGATCTTATATGATATAAGTGGCAATAACTTAGAAAGTTCATATCAAATACTTTAAAATTCGGGATAAAGAGACTTTGCATATATATATATGCATAAATACGAATTGAACACTATGATACAAATACAAGTCAAAACAAGTTGATAAACATTTAAAAACACAATAAATGAACATATGTTTCATATATAGTTGGAAAATATAAGAAAAATTCAGATAACACACAAATAAAGAGGATCTTATATGATATAAGTGGCAATAACTTAGAAAGTTCATATCAAATACTTTAAAAATTCGGGATAAAGAGACTTTGCATATATATATATGCATAAATACGAATTGAACACTATGATACAAATACAAGTCAAAAGTTGATAAACATTTAAAAACACAATAAATGAACATATGTTTCATATATAGTTGGAAAACATAAGAAAAAAAATTGAAATACAACACAATAAAGAGGATCTGATATGATATAAATGGAAATAATTTGGAAAGTTCATATCAAATACTATAAAATACGGGATAAAGCGACTTTGCATATGCATAGTTGAAAATCGTTATACATAAAGTCTTCAGTATGAAATGATTATGTAGCAAGGATTTTTTTTAAAGCAATAATATGATATGATATTCTATGTTCTTTTTCATATAAAATAGGTATGATATAAATACAAATTTATAATGTTTATGATGGTTGATTGATATGGATATGGGCATGTTTATGGGCATGTTTATATACATGTATAAAATATCTTCAGCATGATTTGATTATGAAGAAACGATAATGTACGATATGATATACTGTACTGTATGGCTTTTCATACGAAATAGGCATTGTATTGATATAAATACAAATTTATAATGGTTGATTGATATGGATATGGGAATTTTTTTTCCCATATACATGTATAAAAATATCTTCAGCATGATTTGATTATGAAGAAACGATAATGTACGATATGATATACTGTACTGTATGGCTTTTCATACGAAATAGGCATTGTATTGATATAAATACAAATTTATAATGGTTGATTGATATGGATATGGGAATTTTTCCCATATACATGTATAATATAACTTCAGCATGATTTTATTATGAAGAAACGATAATGTACGATATGATATACTGTACTGTATGGCTTTTCATATGAAATAGGCATTGTATTGATATAAATACAAATTTATAATGGTTCATTGATATGGATATGGGAATATTTCCCATATACATGTATAAAATATCTTCAGCATGATTTGATTATGAAGAAACGATAATGTACGATATGATATACTGTACTGTTTGGCTTTTCATACGAAATAGGCATTGTATTGATATAAATACAAATTTATAATGGTTGATTGATATGGATATGGGAATTTTTCCCATATACATGTATAATATAACTTCAGCATGATTTGATTATGAAGAAACGATAATGTACGATATGAGATTCTGTACTGTTTGGCTTTTTTCATACGAAATAGGCATTGTATTGATATAAATACAAATTTATAATGGTTGATTGATATGGATATGGGAATTTTTCCCATATACATGTATAATATAACTTCAGCATGATTTGATTATGAAGAAACGATAATGTACGATATGATATACTGTACTGTATGGTGTTTCAGATGAAATAGGCATTGTATTGATATAAATACAAATTTATAATGGTTGATTGATATGGATATGGGAATATTTCCCATGTACATGTATAATATAACTTCAGCATGATTTTATTATGAAGAAACGATAATGTACGATATGATATTCTGTATGATCTTTCATATGTTAGCCGTGACCGTGAGGAAAAACCTGTATAAGCACTGGTGTCCGGCTTGATATATATCATATGATGAAAAAAAAAATTAAAATTTGTCTTTACATATAATATGGGGAAAATACCTAGCTGGCAATGTCTGATACTTTTATTTGGTTGGATATGTATATAGTTGTTACTATATATGAATAATATTGAAGTGTTGATGTGTTTCTTGTATTAAAATACGAGAACAAATGCCTGTTAAGGGGGCACTCCCTATTGTAGGCACCCGATTTGCGGAAGCCGTGGCAAAAAACCTATATAGGGAGTGGTGTCGTGCTTGGTATATATCATATGATGAAAAATTTAAAATTTGTCTTTACATATGATATGGGGAAAATACCTAGCTGGCAATGTCTGATACTTTATTTGGTTGGATATGTATATAGTTGTTACTATATATGATAATATTGAAGTGTATATGTGTTTTGTATTAAAATACGAGAACAAATGCCTGTTAAGGGGCACTCCCTATTGTAGGCACCCGATTTGCGGAAGCCGTGGCAAAAAAAAATATATAGGGAGTGGTGTCGTGTTTATATATATATATATATATCATGAAAAAAATTAAAATTTGTCTTTTTATATGATATGGGGAAAATACCTAGCTGGCAATGTCTGATACTTTATTTGGTTGGATATGTATATAGTTGTTACTATATATGAATAATATTGAAGTGTTGATGTGTTTCTTGTATTAAAATACGAGAACAAATGCCTGTTAAGGGGGCACTCCCTATTGTAGGCACCCGATTTGCGGAAGCCGTGGCAAAAAAACTCTATAGGGGGTGGTGTCGTGCTTGGTATATATATCATATGATGAAAAAAAATAAATTGATCTTTACATTTGATATGGGGAAAATACCTAGCTGGCAATGTCTGATACTTGATACTTTATTTGGTTGGAATGTATATATAGTTGTTACTATATATGAATAATATTGAAGTGTATATGTGTTTCTTGTATTAAAATACGAGAACAAATGCCTGTTAAGGGGGGCACTCCCTATTGTAGGCACCCGATTTGCGGAAGCCGTGGCAAAAAAAAACCTATATAGGGAGTGGTGTCGTGCTTGGTATATATCATATGATGAAAAAAAATTTAAAATTTGTCTTTACATATGATATGGGGAAAATACCTAGCTGGCAATGTCTGATACTTTATTTGGTTGGATATGTATATAGTTGTTACTATATATGAATAATATTGAAGTGTTGATGTGTTTCTTGTATTAAAATACGAGAACAAATGCCTGTTAAGGGGCACTCCCTTTATTGTAGGCACCCGATTTGCGGAAGCCGTGGCAAAAAGAACCTCTATAGGGAGTGGTGTCACCCGATTTGCGGAAGCCGGTATATATCATATGATGATATGATGATGAAAAATTTAAAATTTGTCTGTACATATGATATGGGGAAAATACCTAGCTGGCAATGTCTGATACTTTATTTGGTTGGATATGTATATGGTTGTTACTATATATGAATAATATTGAAGTGTATATGTGTTTTTGTGTATTAAAATACGAGAACAAATGCCTGTTAAGGGGCACTCTCAATTGTAAGCACCCGATTTGCGGAAGCCGTGGCAGAAAACCTATATATGGTGGACAGTTGATGTCCATTTATATTATGTGCATTATTTTGGTATAGTATTGCATATGATATTATTATACGTTGTCATTATACCCATAGTGGTGTTATTGTGTGATATTTGTTGCTTAAAAGTTCTTTAATATAAATTGCTTAGCTGCGACAAATTGATCTTAAGATAGTATAATGAAACTTGTCAAGATATATAAAGAGTACATTTTCTTTAGTCCATATCAGTTTAGTTTCGAATTATTATCGTGAATATCTGGAAATGGTATCATACGATTTATGATGATTGTATGAGAACCATTTCACCAATGTACCAGCATATAATCAAAGAGATTTATATGCAAATTCAAATATTGCCAATATATCAAAATCCATTCTACATGAACTCATGTGCTTGGTTTTATTTAATGTATATCACAAAAAACGCGCATACGATATTGGATAAATTTTAAATTTGTTGTCAAAAAATACAATGCCAAAACTCAATTTATTTTGGTTTAGGCGAATATACGTGTGATATTATATTAAGTGCAAAACAAAAAACAATATTTTTGAACGAAAAAAAAAATATATATTTTATATGGATATATTTAATATGCTGTTGTAAATATTAAACAAATGAGAAAGTTTTTCTCATTAATATATTGTAAAATAAAATTATGTTAAATATATAAAAAAAATAAATATATAGAAAAAATGGCGAATCTGAATGCTATATAAAAAATGGCCACATTCGTTTAACAAATTCTCATGAACTGTTGGAAAAAAAAAAAAATGTATTATTGTACTACTGTTTTTATTCAAAAGTATATCGAGTTGTCAAATATTTACATATGTGTGCATATGCGCATAAAACGAAAACATTATTCTGGTTGATCCTGCCAGTAGTTATATGCTTGTCTCAAAGATTAAGCCATGCATGTCTAAGTACACACGAATTAAAAGTGAAACCGCAAAAGGCTCATTATATCAGTTATGGTTCCTTAGATCGTTAACAGTTACTTGGATAACTGTGGTAATTCTAGAGCTAATACATGCAATTAAAACACGGACCTTATGGGACGTGTGCTTTTATTAGGCTAAAACCAAGCGATCGCAAGATCGTTACATTGGTTGAACTCTAGATAACATGCAGATCGTATGGTCTTGTACCGACGACAGATCTTTCAAATGTCTGCCCTATCAACTTTTTGATGATGGTAGTATCTAGGACTACCATGGTTGCAACGGGTAACGGGGAATCAGGGTTCGATTCCGGAGAGGGAGCCTGAGAAACGGCTACCACATCTAAGGAAGGCAGCAGGCGCGTAAATTACCCACCCCCAGCTCGGGGAGGTAGTGACGAAAAATAACAATACAGGACTCATATCCGAGGCCCTGTAATTGAATGAGTACACTTTAAATCCTTTAACAAGGACCAATTGGAGGGCAAGTCTGGTGCCAGCAGCCGCGGTAATTCCAGCTCCAATAGCGTATATTAAAGTTGTTGCGGTTAAAACGTTCGTAGTTGAACTTGTGCTTCATACGGGTAGTGCAACTTACAATTGTGGTTAGTACTATACCTTTATGTATGTAAGCGTATTACCGGTGGAGTTCTTATATATAATTAAGTACTTGTATTTTTTTTATATTCCTCCCTATTTAAAACCTGCATTAGTGCTCTTCATCGAGTGTTATTGTGGGCCGGTACAATTACTTTGAACAAATTAGAGTGCTTAAAGCAGGCTTCAAATGCCTGAATATTCTGTGCATGGGATAATGAAATAAGACCTCTGTTCTGCTTTCATTGGTTTTCAGATCAAGAGGTAATGATTAATAGAAGCAGTTTGGGGGCATTAGTATTACGACGCGAGAGGTGAAATTCTTGGACCGTCGTAAGACTAACTTAAGCGAAAGCATTTGCCAAAGATGTTTTCATTAATCAAGAACGAAAGTTAGAGGTTCGAAGGCGATCAGATACCGCCCTAGTTCTAACCATAAACGATGCCAGCTAGCAATTGGGTGTAGCTACTTTTATGGCTCTCTCAGTCGCTTCCCGGGAAACCAAAGCTTTTTTTGGGCTCCGGGGAAGTATGGTTGCAAAGCTGAAACTTAAAGGAATTGACGGAAGGGCACCACCAGGAGTGGAGCCTGCGGCTTAATTTGACTCAACACGGGAAAACTTACCAGGTCCGAACATAAGTGTGTAAGACAGATTGATAGCTCTTTCTCGAATCTATGGGTGGTGGTGCATGGCCGTTCTTAGTTCGTGGAGTGATTTGTCTGGTTAATTCCGATAACGACGAACGAGACTCAAATATATTAAATAGATATCTTCAGGATTATGGTGTTGAAGCTTATATAGCCTTCATTCATGGTGGCAGTAAAATGTTTATTGTGTTTGAATGTGTTTATATAAGTGGAGCCGTACCTGTTGGTTTGTCCCATTATAAGGACACTAGCTTCTTAAATGGACAAATTGCGTCTAGCAATAATGAGATTGAGCAATAACAGGTCTGTGATGCCCTTAGATGTCCTGGGCTGCACGCGCTACAAATGAAAGTATCAACGTGTATTTCCTAGACCGAGAGGTCCGGGTAAACCGCTGAACCACTTTCATGCTTGGGATTGTGAACTGAAACTGTTCACATGAACTTGGAATTCCCAGTAAGTGTGAGTCATTAACTCGCATTGATTACGTCCCTGCCCTTTGTACACACCGCCCGTCGCTACTACCGATTGAATTATTTAGTGAGGTCTCCGGACGTGATCACTGTGACGCCTTGCGTGTTACGGTTGTTTCGCAAAAGTTGACCGAACTTGATTATTTAGAGGAAGTAAAAGTCGTAACAAGGTTTCCGTAGGTGAACCTGCGGAAGGATCATTATTGTATGTTTCTACCGTTAACAAAAATATATTGCCAATTTACCAAACAATGTTTTTATAAAATCATAATTGTAAAATAAATATATTCAGTTGTAAATCTTATATGTATTTTTTTTTTATGATGTTGTCAATATACTCATATAGTAGTAGCTAATATACATATGACTTGGTTATATGTGTATAGCATTTAATATTAAAATTACATATTGATGATATATTACAATATATTGATTTATAAAATCTGTGTGCATATGGCCCATAATATGCACGCGTTGCGCATATGTATTGTCCATCAGAGCTATGGGCATACATTGGTTAATGCAACAACCTAAAAAAAAAAATGTTGTACCTGTGTTCAGGTTAATTCTTTTATATAAATTGATATTTATCAAACATTGTCAAATTACATATTATTTAATTCATAAATATGGTAAGATATCGTTTATATAAAACTAAGACATTTCGCAACATTCTTTTAGGATAAAAATACAATTTTATTGAAGGAATTGATATATGCCAGTAAAATGGTGTATTTTTTTAATTTCTTTCAATAAAAAAAAAATATCTGACAAATGTAATAACAAACAAATTTTAATCACTCTAAGCGGTGGATCACTCGGCTCATGGGTCGATGAAGAACGCAGCAAACTGTGCGTCATCGTGTGAACTGCAGGACACATGAACATCGACATTTTGAACGCATATCGCAGTCCATGCTGTTATGTACTTTTAATTAATTTTATAGTGCTGCTTGGACTACATATGGTTGAGGGTTGTAAGACTATGCTAAATAAGTTGTTTGAAAATTTTACGAAATTTTCAAGCATATTGTATATTATTGGATATATGTATATACTTATGTACAAATATATTCATAATATTGATATTAAATGGAAATGCATTATCTCTCATTGTTGTATATATTTGTGTGAGAATAACGAAGAAAATATATTATTTTTTTTTTCTTCTTGGATCAAAAAAAACTGAGGAATGTCTAGCATAAAAAAAAAAAAATTTATTTTTTTTTTTCATCTAGAATTGCCTCTTATTAACGGTTTGAAAGGAATGTTGTTGTAAAAAAAAAATATGAAATATTCTTCGTGGTGTTTGTTATAAAATACGGACATTTTAATGATTTCATTATGAGAACGTGCTATATATAATAATATTGTATTAGTATCATTATAATTTTTAATATATGTATATATACAACCTCAACTCATATGGGACTACCCCCCCCTGAATTTAAGCATATTAATTAGGGGAGGAAAAGAAACTAACCAGGATTTTCTTAGTAGCGGCGAGCGAAAAGAAATCAGTTCAGCACTAAGTCACTTTGTCTATATGGCAAATGTGAGATGCAGTGTATGGAGCGTCAATATTCTAGTATGAGAAATTAACGATTTAAGTCCTTCTTAAATGAGGCCATACCCATAGAGGGTGCCAGGCCCGTATAACGTTAATGATTATTAGATGATGTTTCCAAAGAGTCGTGTTGCTTGATAGTGCAGCACTAAGTGGGTGGTAAACTCCATCTAAAACTAAATATAACCATGAGACCGATAGTAAACAAGTACCGTGAGGGAAAGTTGAAAAGAACTCTGAATAGAGAGTTAAACAGTACGTGAAACTGCTTAGAGGTTAAGCCCGATGAACCTGAATATCCGTTATGGAAAATTCATCATTAAAGTTGTAATATTTTAACAATATTATAATAATAGTGTGCATTTTTTCCCATATAAGGACATTGTAATCTATTAGCATATACCAAATTTATCATAAAATATGGCTTATAGTTTATTCAAATTATTATGCTTGCATTTTAACATAGAATAAATGTCATTAATTTGATAAAGTGTTGATAAATTAAAATTAATACAGTGCGTTAATTTTCCGAAATTATATAATGGCATAATTATCATCGATATTTGTGTTTATTATAAGCATTTGTATGATTAACAATGCGAAAGATTCAGGATACCTTCGGGACCCGTCTTGAAACACGGACCAAGGAGTCTAACATATGTGCAAGTTATTGGGAGATAAACCTAATAGCGTAATTAACTTGACTAATAATGGGATTAGTTTTTTAACTATTTATAGATAATTAACACAATCCCGGGGCGTTCTATATAGTTATGTATAATAATATTTATATTATTTATGCCTCTAACTGGAACGTACCTTGAGCATATATGCTGTGACCCGAAAGATGGTGAACTATACTTGATCAGGTTGAAGTCAGGGGAAACCCTGATGGAAGACCGAAACAGTTCTGACGTGCAAATCGATTGTCAGAATTGAGTATAGGGGCGAAAGACCAATCGAACCATCTAGTAGCTGGTTCCTTCCGAAGTTTCCCTCAGGATAGCTGGTGCATTTTAATGTTATATAAAATAATCTTATCTGGTAAAGCGAATGATTAGAGGCCTTAGGGTCGAAACGATCTTAACCTATTCTCAAACTTTAAATGGGTAAGAACCTTAACTTTCTTGATATGAAGTTTAAGGTTATGATATAATGTGCCCAGTGGGCCACTTTTTGGTAAGCAGAACTGGCGCTGTGGGATGAACCAAACGTAATGTTACGGTGCCCAAATTAACAACTCATGCAGAAACCATGAAAGGCGTTGGTTGCTTAAAACAGCAGGACGGTGATCATGGAAGTCGAAATCCGCTAAGGAGTGTGTAACAACTCACCTGCCGAAGCAACTAGCCCTTAAAATGGATGGCGCTTAAGTTGTATACCTATACATTACCGCTAAAGTAGATGATTTATATTACTTGTGATATAAATTTTGAAACTTTAGTGAGTAGGAAGGTACAATGGTAAGCGTAGAAGTGTTTGGCGTAAGCCTGCATGGAGCTGCCATTGGCACAGATCTTGGTGGTAGTAGCAAATAATCGAATGAGACCTTGGAGGACTGAAGTGGAGAAGGGTTTCGTGTGAACAGTGGTTGATCACGAGTTAGTCGGTCCTAAGTTCAAGGCGAAAGCCGAAAATTTTCAAGTAAAAAAAAAGTAGTAAGCATATATTGTCAAATCTTTAATGATTTTTTTTTGAAACACTTGAATAATTTTGAACGAAAGGGAATACGGTTCCAATTCCGTAACCTGTTGAGTATCCGTTTGTTATTAAATATGGGCCTCGTGCTCATCCTGGCAACAGGAACGACCATAAAGAAGCCGTCGAGAGATATCGGAAGAGTTTTCTTTTCTGTTTTATAGCCGTACTACCATGGAAGTCTTTCGCAGAGAGATATGGTAGATGGGCTAGAAGAGCATGACATATACTGTTGTGTCGATATTTTCTCCTCGGACCTTGAAAATTTATGGTGGGGACACGCAAACTTCTCAACAGGCCGTACCAATATCCGCAGCTGGTCTCCAAGGTGAAGAGTCTCTAGTCGATAGAATAATGTAGGTAAGGGAAGTCGGCAAATTAGATCCGTAACTTCGGGATAAGGATTGGCTCTGAAGATTGAGATAGTCGGGCTTGATTGGGAAACAATAACATGGTTTATGTGCTCGTTCTGGGTAAATAGAGTTTCTATCATTTATGGTAGTTACTTGTTCCCCGGATAGTTTAGTTACGTAGCCAATTGTGGAACTTTCTTGCTAAAATTTTTAAGAATACTAATTGGGTAAAACCAATTAGTTCTTATTAATTATAACGATTATCAATTAACAATCAATTCAGAACTGGCACGGACTTGGGGAATCCGACTGTCTAATTAAAACAAAGCATTGTGATGGCCCTAGCGGGTGTTGACACAATGTGATTTCTGCCCAGTGCTCTGAATGTCAAAGTGAAGAAATTCAAGTAAGCGCGGGTCAACGGCGGGAGTAACTATGACTCTCTTAAGGTAGCCAAATGCCTCGTCATCTAATTAGTGACGCGCATGAATGGATTAACGAGATTCCTACTGTCCCTATCTACTATCTAGCGAAACCACAGCCAAGGGAACGGGCTTGGAATAATTAGCGGGGAAAGAAGACCCTTTTGAGCTTGACTCTAATCTGGCAGTGTAAGGAGACATAAGAGGTGTAGAATAAGTGGGAGATATCAGATTTCGGTTTGGTATCGACAATGAAATACCACTACTCTTATTGTTTCCTTACTTACTTGATTAAATGGAACGTGTATCATTTCCTAGCCATTATACGGATATATTTATTATATCTTATGGTATTGGGTTTTGATGCAAGCTTCTTGATCAAAGTATCACGAGTTTGTTATATAATCGCAAACAAATTCTTTAATGAGAAGATGCATTTATGTGTTTTCAATTTGAAAATTTGGTATAACTCCAATTACTCAGGTATGATCCAATTCAAGGACATTGCCAGGTAGGGAGTTTGACTGGGGCGGTACATCTCTCAAATAATAACGGAGGTGTCCCAAGGCCAGCTCAGTGCGGACAGAAACCACACATAGAGCAAAAGGGCAAATGCTGACTTGATCTCGGTGTTCAGTACACACAGGGACAGCAAAAGCTCGGCCTATCGATCCTTTTGGTTTAAAGAGTTTTTAACAAGAGGTGTCAGAAAAGTTACCATAGGGATAACTGGCTTGTGGCGGCCAAGCGTTCATAGCGACGTCGCTTTTGATCCTTCGATGTCGGCTCTTCCTATCATTGTGAAGCAAAATTCACCAAGCGTTGGATTGTTCACCCATGCAAGGGAACGTGAGCTGGGTTTAGACCGTCGTGAGACAGGTTAGTTTTACCCTACTAATGACAAAACGTTGTTGCGACAGCATTCCTGCGTAGTACGAGAGGAACCGCAGGTACGGACCAATGGCACAATACTTGTTCGAGCGAACAGTGGTATGACGCTACGTCCGTTGGATTATGCCTGAACGCCTCTAAGGTCGTATCCGTGCTGGACTGCAATGATAAATAAGGGGCAATTTGCATTGTATGGCTTCTAAACCATTAAAAGTTTGTAATTTATTTTACAAACGACAATGGATGTGATGCCAATGTAATTTGTAACATAGTAAATCGGGAGGATCATTGATCACCTGGTGCCGCGCTAGTTACATATAAAAACATTATTTAATACAATGACAAAGCCTAGAATCAATTGTAAACGACTTTTTGTAACAGGCAAGGTGTTGTAAGTGGTTGAGCAGCTGCCATACTGCGATCCACTGAAGCTTATCCTTTGCTTGATGATTCGATATACAGAATGTATTCTTTATATATATATAACAAGTATTTTAATATATTTATATAAATATATAATTATACCTATATATATATATACAGGGATATATTCTTCTAAAAATTTTTCAACATGGATTGTATTATGACTTAATACTACTTCCATTTGAGAAAAAAATTACACTCATATGCATGCAGAACACTTTAAAAATCATCATATGATTGAAAATGTTTGGTAAAAAATTAAATAGCATATATGTGTTAGTATGAATATACGTACATATTTAAAGCTATAAAGAAATTGTTTCTATAAGAAACAAATGATGTAATTTATAATATAGTTATGAAAGTATGTTTCATTTATACTTAGAAAAATTCAGATAACACACAATAAAAAGAGGATCTTATATGATATAAGTGGCAATAACTTAGAAAAGTTCATATCAAATACTTTAAAAATACGGGATAAAGAGACTTTGCATATACATATATGCATAAAAACGAATTGAACACTATGATACAAATACAAGTCAAAAGTTTGATAAACATTTAAAAACACAATAAATGAACATATGTTTCATATATAGTTGGAAAATATAAGAAAAAAATTCAGATAACACACAATAAAGAGGATCTTATATGATATAAGTGGCAATAACTTAGAAAGTTCATATCAAATACTTTAAAAATTCGGGATAAAGAGACTTTGCATATATATATATGCATAAATACGAATTGAACACTATGATACAAATACAAGTCAAAAGTTGATAAACATTTAAAAACACAATAAATGAACATATGTTTCATATATAGTTGGAAAATATAAGAAAAATTCAGATAACACACAATAAAGAGGATCTTATATGATATAAGTGGCAATAACTTAGAAAGTTCATATCAAATACTTTAAAATTCGGGATAAAGAGACTTTGCATATATATATATGCATAAATACGAATTGAACACTATGATACAAATACAAGTCAAAAGTTGATAAACATTTAAAAACACAATAAATGAACATATGTTTCATATATAGTTGGAAAACATAAGAAAAATTGAAATACAACACAATAAAGAGGATCTGATATGATATAAATGGAAATAATTTGGAAAGTTCATATCAAATACTATAAAATACGGGATAAAGCGACTTTGCATATGCATAGTTGAAAATCGTTATACATAAAGTCTTCAGTATGAAATGATTATGTAGCAAGGATTTTTTATAAAAGCAATAATATGATATGATATTCTATGTTCTTTTCATATAAAATAGGTATGATATAAATACAAATTTATAATGTTTATGATGGTTGATTGATATGGATATGGATATGGGCATGTTTCCCATATACATGTATAAAATATCTTCAGCATGATTTGATTATGAAGAAACGATAATGTACGATATGATATACTGTACTGTATGGCTTTTCATACGAAATAGGCATTGTATTGATATAAATACAAATTTATAATGGTTGATTGATATGGATATGGGAATTTTTCCCATATACATGTATAAAAAATCTTCTTCAGCATGATTTGATTATGAAGAAACGATAATGTACGATATGATATACTGTACTGTATGGCTTTTCATACGAAATAGGCATTGTATTGATATAAATACAAATTTATAATGGTTGATTGATATGGATATGGGAATTTTTCCCATATACATGTATAATATAACTTCAGCATGATTTTATTATGAAGAAACGATAATGTACGATATGATATACTGTACTGTATGGCTTTTCATATGAAATAGGCATTGTATTGATATAAATACAAATTTATAATGGTTCATTGATATGGATATGGGAATATTTCCCATATACATGTATAAAATATCTTCAGCATGATTTGATTATGAAGAAACGATAATGTACGATATGATATACTGTACTGTTTGGCTTTTCATACGAAATAGGCATTGTATTGATATAAATACAAATTTATAATGGTTGATTGATATGGATATGGGAATTTTTCCCATATACATGTATAATATAACTTCAGCATGATTTGATTATGAAGAAACGATAATGTACGATATGAGATTCTGTACTGTTTGGCTTTTCATACGAAATAGGCATTGTATTGATATAAATACAAATTTATAATGGTTGATTGATATGGATATGGGAATTTTTCCCATATACATGTATAATATAACTTCAGCATGATTTGATTATGAAGAAACGATAATGTACGATATGATATACTGTACTGTATGGTGTTTCAGATGAAATAGGCATTGTATTGATATAAATACAAATTTATAATGGTTGATTGATATGGATATGGGAATATTTCCCATGTACATGTATAATATAACTTCAGCATGATTTTATTATGAAGAAACGATAATGTACGATATGATATTCTGTATGATCTTTCATATGTTAGCCGTGACCGTGAGGAAAAACCTGTATAAGCACTGGTGTCCGGCTTTGATATATATCATATGATGAAAAATTTAAAATTTGTCTTTACATATAATATGGGGAAAATACCTAGCTGGCAATGTCTGATACTTTATTTGGTTGGATATGTATATAGTTGTTACTATATATGAATAATATTGAAGTGTTGATGTGTTTCTTGTATTAAAATACGAGAACAAATGCCTGTTAAAGGGCACTCCCTATTGTAGGCACCCGATTTGCGGAAGCCGTGGCAAAAAAAAAAACATAGGGGAGTGGTGTCGTGTCGTGGTATATATATCATATGATGAAAAATTTAAAATTTGTCTTTACATATATGATATGGGGAAAATACCTAGCTGGCAATGTCTGATACTTTATTTGGTTGGATATGTATATAGTTGTTACTATATATGAATAATATTGAAGTGTATATGTGTTTCTTGTATTAAAATACGAGAACAAATGCCTGTTAAGGGGCACTCCCTATTGTAGGCACCCGATTTGCGGAAGCCGTGGCAAAAACCTATATAGGGAGTGGTGTCGTGCTTGGTATATATCATATGATGAAAAATTTAAAATTTGTCTTTACATATGATATGGGGAAAATACCTAGCTGGCAATGTCTGATACTTTATTTGGTTGGATATGTATATAGTTGTTACTATATATGAATAATATTGAAGTGTTGATGTGTTTCTTGTATTAAAATACGAGAACAAATGCCTGTTAAGGGGCACTCCCTATTGTAGGCACCCGATTTGCGGAAGCCGTGGAAAAAAACCTCTATAGGGAGTGGTGTCGTGCTTGGTATATATCATATCATATGATAAATTTAAAATTGATCTTTACATTTGATATGGGGAAAATACCTAGCTGGCAATGTCTGATACTTTATTTGGTTGGATATGTATATAGTTGTTACTATATATGAATAATATTGAAGTGTATATGTGTTTCTTGTATTAAAATACGAGAACAAATGCCTTAAGGGGGGCTCCCTATTGTAGGCACCCGATTTGCGGAAGCCGTGGCAAAAAACCTATATAGGGAGTGGTGGTGTCGTGTTTGGTATATATCATATGATGAAAAATTTAAAAATTTGTCTTTACATATGATATGGGGAAAATACCTAGCTGGCAATGTCTGATACTTTATTTGGTTGGATATGTATATAGTTGTTACTATATATGAATAATATTGAAGTGTTGATGTGTTTCTTGTATTAAAATACGAGAACAAATGCCTGTTAAGGGGCACTCCCTATTGTAGGCACCCGATTTGCGGAAGCCGTGGCAAAAAACCTCTATAGGGAGTGGTGTCGTGCTTGGTATATATCATATGATGAAAAATTTAAAATTTGTATATATCATATGTATATATCATATGATGAAAAATTTAAAATTTGTCTGTACATATGATATGGGGAAAATACCTAGCTGGCAATGTCTGATACTTTATTTGGTTGGATATGTATATGGTTGTTACTATATATGAATAATATTGAAGTGTATATGTGTTTCTTGTATTAAAATACGAGAACAAATGCCTGTTAAGGGGCACTCTCAATTGTAAGCACCCGATTTGCGGAAGCCGTGGCAGAAAACCTATATATGGTGGACAGTTGATGTCCATTTATATTATGTGCATTATTTTGGTATAGTATTGCATATGATATTATTATACGTTGTCATTATACCCATAGTGGTGTTATTGTGTGATATTTGTTGCTTAAAAAGTTCTTTAATATAAATTGCTTAGCTGCGACAAATTGATCTTAAGATAGTATAATGAAACTTGTCAAGATATATAAAGAGTACATTTTCTTTAGTCCATATCAGTTTAGTTTCGAATTATTATCGTGAATATCTGGAAATGGTATCATACGATTTATGATTGTATGAGAACCATTTCACCAATGTACCAGCATATAATCAAAGAGATTTATATGCAAATTCAAATATTGCCAATATATCAAAATCCATTCTACATGAACTCATGTGCTTGGTTTTATTTAATGTATATCACAAAAAAAAAACGCATACGATATTGGATAAATTTTAAATTTGTTGTCAAAATACAATGCCAAAACTCAATTTATTTTGGTTTAGGCGAATATACGTGTGATATTATATTAAGTGCAAACAAAAATATATTTTTGAACGAAAAAAAAATATATTTTATATGGATATATTTAATATGCTGTTGTAAATATTAAACAAATGAGAAAGTTTTCTCATTAATATATTGTAAAATAAAATTATGTTAAATATATAAAAAAATATAAATATATAGAGAAAATGGCGAATCTGAATGCTATATAAAAATGGCCACATTCGTTTAACAAATTCTCATGAACTGTTGGAAAAAAACTATGTATTATTGTACTGTTTTTTTATTCAAAAGTATATCGAGTTGTCAAATATTTACATATGTGTGCATATGCGCATAAAACGAAAACATTATTCTGGTTGATCCTGCCAGTAGTTATATGCTTGTCTCAAAGATTAAGCCATGCATGTCTAAGTACACACGAATTAAAAGTGAAACCGCAAAAGGCTCATTATATCAGTTATGGTTCCTTAGATCGTTAACAGTTACTTGGATAACTGTGGTAATTCTAGAGCTAATACATGCAATTAAAACACGGACCTTATGGGACGTGTGCTTTTATTTAGGCTAAAACCAAGCGATCGCAAGATCGTTACATTGGTTGAACTCTAGATAACATGCAGATCGTATGGTCTTGTACCGACGACAGATCTTTCAAATGTCTGCCCTATCAACTTTTGATGGTAGTATCTAGGACTACCATGGTTGCAACGGGTAACGGGGAATCAGGGTTCGATTC
>NW_023269836.1:0-6515 GCF_008121235.1 Drosophila subobscura | reverse complement strand
AAAAGTTAAAACTTTCTAGAGAACATAAGGCAGAGCAGCAGATCATGCAAATCGAAAAAAATCAATCGTAAAATATATAACGAAAATTGTTTGCATTAGTTAATAAAATCATTGAAAACACTTACACAAAATGTGAGAAATCAAATGTAAGCTTAATACTGATATTTACCTATATAGCTGCGCGTATATCTACGATATCATATACATACATATACACATATAGCGGGACAGCAACCGACTTGAACTGCAAATGCGAAAAAATAAAAACGCAGCGAGAAACTGTGGAAGTTTGTCTGATGCCGCCGGATTAGATCTCGGTCGGCTGAAAAATTCCTCAAGAGCCTAAATCTATGAAATTCATAATTGATCGATCGATCCCATCAGCTCCTCCCTTGATATAATATGCTTCGCTCATCTAGCCAAGCAAATCACACAAATACACACGCCCCACACAAAAAATAAGGAAAGTGCAAAATACCCCCCAACCCTGTCATTAAATATTATTTCTTTATACATTAGATATCTGTAAATATATTTCTTCTGCTTTTTAAAATGTCGCCTTATCAATTTTAAATACAAAAACACAAACAAACACACCAATCGAACCCTCACAAAGCTATTGGCCAGACGCTTCTATATGAGCTTACCGATTCACCAATAAAATAGATATAGGTATAAATATATATCTATTGATCTATATACCCATCTAGATGCACATCGCTTGATGTTCGACGACAATTCAGGGCTGTTGCATGACTACACATAGTTTTGTCACACTATTCTGTTTTTCACATAAAGTGTTGACTTTAGTTTATTACTTATATAAATTTGCCATAGATTGAAGCCTCACACTCATCTATCAGATTGGTTGGTTATGTACCCCTGTATGTGCCCTTTAAGTTTTCAATTTTATATAATTAGTTTTACACTTAAATCTATATGATATATGATATATACAGTTGTGTTCAATGAAATAGTAGCTGCGCCACAATAATTTTCTAACCATTTTTAGACCCTTCCAGTCTTTCGAATTGAACAAGTGATACCCTTTTGGAAAGCCTGAAATGTTCACATTAGAACCCAGAAAGAATCCTGAACATTTACATTCCATCTTCTTGTTTTTACATGACTTTAGAAAAAATACCCATGAAAACTGCTGTTCAATAAAATAGTAGTGCTGGGTGCAAGTATTAAAAAAAAAAAATTAAAACAAAATTAAATCAATTCAAAAAGTTACCATCAGTAAGCTTAGTTTATATACTGAATATTTTGATGAAAAAGAAATGTTTGAATATAGCGGTACTTTTTGTTTTTGGAGCGTAGAAGTAATCAATGAACGGTCCAATATGGGAGACTTTAGGAATTCGACTAAAAACTAAAAATCAGGAGGTATAATGAAATTCAAAACTAATTTGAATGTGCTTTTACTGTTATATTTAATAGTTTAAACTAAAAAAGCACCCCCTGAAAAAATGATTTTTTATGCGAAAAATTGTCTTTTAGTAGATGGTCGAAGATGGTTAAAGTGCAAGACCAAGGTCTTCAAAATCCTCTAAAAAATTATGAAAAAACAATTTTTTATATCGCACTGAAATTGTTTTGATAGTTAATGACGACTGATTACACATTATTTAGTTGCAAGAAGTCCCAGAAAGCTACGCGTTTGTCTCTAAAAGCATAGGGTACAGACTCATGTTTTTTGAAAAATGAGACGCATGTGGACTGGGCCGTGTCACAGTCCGAAAAATACTTTGACAGATGAGTATAAAGTTGTTTTATATGGTAAGAAATACTCAAAAGGAATATGTTTGGTGTTCACAGATATCTGATAGCTGCCCAAATTCTGAAAAAAAACATTGGGCATGTTGTTGACGCCAGGGGCTACAGCCCATATAAAGTGGTACTTCCTAGCCTTTATACTGACGTATTTCATAAAGTTGTGTGGCCAGCATACTTTTTCATACAATACATTAATATTACAGTTGAAAAATGCCTATGAAAAGGATCTTTCAACAAGATAATGATCTGAAACACGCAAGAAAGCTCGCTAGGAATGGAATTTTATCTGAAAGGTCGACACTTTTCCATGTTCTTGCTCAGTCCCTGGACCAAAATCCCAACGAAATCTTATTGTAAAATGTGAAATGTGTTATTACTATTACAAATCCGTCAACCAGAGTACAGTTTTTTTGCCAAGGTGTTTAAAAATTATAGTCTCAGATCTTATTTAAGCTTGGGCAGGACCTTATTTACACATAACAGGTGGGCGTAAGGCCATAGTGAAAAATCAAATTTGATTAAAAACTACATATCAAACCTCAAGAAACATATAGAACATGAAACATATGCACTCATTCCAGTTTCGTTTTTTTTTTTAAATTTTCTAAAAAAACACTACTATTTTATTGAACAGCATTTTTTATAGGTATTTTTTTCTTAAGTCATAAAAAAAGAAGATGGAATGCAAATGTTCCAGGATTCTTTCTGGTTCCTAATGTGAACATTTCAGGCTTTCCAAAAGGTATCACTTGTTCAATTCGAAAGACTGGAAGGGTCTCAAAATAGTTTTGAAAATTGTGTGGCGCGGCACTACTATTTCATTGAACACAACTGTATATGATACGAGAAGACGATACCAATCTACGAGAAACACAATGGAAAATCTATTAAAAGTAATTTTGTAAAGCAAACTTAATATGGAAAATACGATACGTGAGAAAAACTACAACTAACATAAAACATAAAACAAACAAAACGAAGGACAAGATTATTGTGAAAAACGATAGTTTAAACCATAAAAATGCAATATTTACTACTATTATTATATTAATAATTAATTATAACGATGCATATATGTACAATATATACACATATGTATATGTTTATGTAAAACAGAAAACGCAAAAAATTTCTAAACTAACGTAAACAAAAACAAAAAATTTAAAACTTTTTTTTTTTAAAATTACCAACACAAAAAAAAAAAAATGTTAAAACAATGAGTAGAAAAAACTAAAACAACAAAAAAATGAATAAAAAACTTGAAAAAACCAAAAACAAAGGAGTTCTATGTTATTTTTACTATTGATTCAAATATTTTCTATGGGTTCACCCCTTTCTGAAGGCTATTACTCAAAGGCTCATGGACTTTTAGTGTACAATTTTTGACTATTGTAACAAATCCAGTGATTCCCAAAAAGAATCCGGAGTCGGAAGATTGTACCAAAATTTACATGAATTCTACACATGTTGCAGGCATAAATGTTGCTTCATTAATACGTTGTAGCAACATCTGCTTGGATACATTCAAAAGAAGACACCGTCAGACAGGTTCCAGTGGGCTGTGTGGGGCAGACAAAAGATGAAACAAAAGGCGTAATAAAACCCCGTAAAACACATCGATTGACCCTTTGAGTAATTAACCCTCTGGGGTGTGTGTACCATTAGTCACCGGGCGACAAAAATGCACAGCAAACTACAAACTACTTTTCATGCTCCACACTGTGATGCTCTCCCCTGGATGCTCTGGCCACCCATCCACATTCCTGTCGTTGCAACGACATGTTTGTGGGCTGTGTCGCCCCCCGTGCCCGTTCAAGGGATTGGGTGTCACAGATTAACGCCCTACTTGAATTATGGTCTGGCAGCAAAGACCCAGGGACAGGACCGGAGCAAACTATACCACAAAATCGAGCCGGAGAAACAAAGGGGCAAGGCGTGGAAAAATGTATAAAACATAAGAGCGACACGCACACAGGCATGGGGTCCTGGCCTCGGAAAGCGGACAAGACGCAAAGGCACGCAAGGGAGCGGTGGACAGGGGAAGGGTGCGATGTGGCACCTACACAGACGATAGGATAGCCTGGGGCCGGCGAGAGGCGTTTAAAAATGAGAAAACCAATTTTGGAAGCGATTTAAAACGACTCTAGCACGGGCAGGGCAGGGCAGGAGGGCAGGGCGCCTGCCAGATGGCGTGTGTGTGTCCTGAGCTTATAGTGCGACTTTTCGCACCTCAAACGCACCCGCACCACCCGCTCCCCCCTGGTTTTGGGGCCAACGAGCCCCTGACCCGGCGCAGTGCTTAGATTTGTTACCAATATTTATGGCTCAATGGGGGATACGGATACGTGGGGGAGGACAGTGCCGAGGGAGGGGCAGGACACGACTTTGGCTGGCGTGACCGCAGCCTGGTTCCAGGCCAGGCCAAGTCTAATCACATGACCCTAGCCAGTGGAGGGAACTGTGCGGGGAAGTAGGGGATATCGCATTCATATCGAAACTCAAATTTAATGGGCGTTTAACGTGTGACTCGCCTTTGAACTTTGCCCGCACTTAGCTCACGCACATGCTTCCGGCGGAGAGTGGAGTGGAGTGGTGGGGAGTGTAGTGGAGTGGGAATTGGGGAGACGTCAATGTTGCAATTTATAGGCATTTCCCCTAATAATCAGCGACAGTTCAGCAGGGGAGCCATTTGCTTGACAAGACATTAATTGTGCTTCGGAGGTGCTGCAACTGCCATTGGGGTGGGGGAGTTATTCTCACGCTAATTCTGGAAACATGCATTCATGTCTTTGACAGGAAATTCGATGATGTTTAGAGGCTTCGATTCGCGTGGGAGCTTCATGTTTAATCAATTCCATACTTCATTCAGGAATACAAAAATATTACCACCCATTGTCGCTGATACAACTATTGTACTCCCATCAGACATTGCCCATTTCCCTTTGTCTCCTCCACCACAGCTCTGGTATGGCTCCATCAGACTGAACTGAAAAATTCTTCGTGATGCAACCACAGGCACAACAATTTGCACATTGGCTTAGCGTAATTATTGCCGCGATCCATAAATATAATTTTGAGCTTTCGACGAATTTTAATACCAAAAGTATTCGCTTTGGTGCGCCGTCTAATTAGTTCGTGCTGGGGTGGGTCGATGGCAACTTTGGCGAAATGCAGAAATGGCACCAAAACCTCTGGTCAAAATTCTATTACCGCAACATAACGGTGCACAAACAGGACGGCCGAACGGACGGACGGGCAACAAAATGTACCAAAGAGCGACCCCATGGGAGCACCAGACCAATGGCATCGAAACAAATTATATCCCAATATTCGAAATAATTAAATAAAATATTTGATAAAATGGTTTCCGGTTGTGCCCCACGCCACTCTACAAAACTAATTATATTTTAGGTTTTCCAATGGTTGTGTGGCCTCATCCGATGCATATAACCAATGCAGTAGCCAATAGACTTGCAACTTAGTTTTGTGTTTTTTGTTGTTGGATGCCCAGCCAGGCAGCCACCTTTTGATCTCAATGAAATTTGAGCACGCTCGAAATGTTCATAAATAAATGGTTGCGGGGCCCAATTTCGTCAACTGTCTGTGGAAATTAGTTTCCGGATTCTGGATTGCATTTTAGTGCGTATAACAAATTTTGAATGGATAAATGCTCGTAGTTACTTGCACAACAAGATAATTAAGTTGTATTTCTGTTTAGCTTGTTGGTGTATGTTTGATCAATACTTAAATAAATAATTTTGGGTACAAAATCTTCAACACTTATAGCAGCCACTCTAGCCAATCTTGTGCAGAATTGATTGATGAATCGTATAAACTATAACTTTAGCGCTGAAAATCACAACTAGCTATTTAAATGCTACAAGAAGAACATCAAAATCGGGGAAAAATGATCTAAGTTTGACGAGGTATTTTGCTTTGATAAGGTATATTTCGGTATGTTTTTGAGGGTCGTGCGGTAGAGTTTATCGATAAGTTCGCGGTCACACTGGTGATCGCGGTAATATTGATGCAGTTGTGCTAAAATGAAGTGTTCAATCGGTTTTGCATGTTCTTATTCGAATCGCTTGGTGATTGGAAACAATCAAGACGCCGACTTAAAAGTGTGTGTTTTTATTGTTCAACGCGGTCGGTTTAATAGTTTGCGTGTGCGGGTGCGCAGTGATAAATGTCGGGTGATCGCGGTTATGTCGAAATGTTCTTGTGCTAAAGTTATGAATAACTGTGATCAATCGGTTAACATATTCCAATCAGCTTGGCGATTGGCAACAATCAAGACATAGACTTGAAGTGTGTGTTTTTTTGTGTTTTTTAGCTATTGCAAAATGAAGAAAGCTCCCTCCCCTCCCGCGTATGCACGTGCATAACTGCACTCTTTACAGGTTAGTGTGTCTCTCTCTTTTTCTATGCTCTTCATAATGATAGAATTATGCAAATGTTTACATATACAAAAACCTAAATATAAGTAGAGCATATGTGCATTTTGGAAATTGGTTATTAAATGCACATTTTGGCGGGAAAATTTCCAACTCACTTAGCAATTCAATCTTGAAAATAGCTGTACAAATACATACACATACAAGCATACACTGGACATACTCGTCAATTTGTGTGCACTTCCCATTATATTCATGCGCATTTATCATAACGGTTCTTGGTTGTACATATGTACATATTTACATATGCACATCTCTGTGGATGAGAACAAAGGCTTTGGG
>NW_023269835.1:0-7124 GCF_008121235.1 Drosophila subobscura | reverse complement strand
CGTGCATATGTAATTTAATTGAAATTTCTATTCCGATTTCATTTCCGATAAATATTTTTTGATATTCAGAATTTACATCTAAAAACTAATGCCTGGTAAATCAGCTGAAACCATTTTCTGGGTACAGTTACACAAAACCAGTCGTGAAATCAATTTGTTTTTCTAAATAATCATTCCTCGCTCTTTTCCCACCAGCGAAAGTACAATCCGTCCATTATGTCTCGCTCCTCCGTCAGGGCATACTGGCGGAAAAGAGATTTAGGGAGATCGAACAGGTGCAGGCATTCAGCCAGAGAAATGGAGTTCCTCGTTTTGGGACATTTTATTTAATTTTTATACCGGTACTCGAAGAGTAAATAGGGTATATTGTATTGTTCGAATAACGGTTGTATGTAACGCACAGAAGGAAACGTTTCCGACCCCATAAAGTATATATATTCTTGATCAGCATTAATAACCGAGTCGATTGAGCCATGTCTGTCTGTCCGTCCGTCCGTCTTGTTTGTCGGCTAGTTCTCCAGAGACTATGAGCTAGAGCCACCAAATTTTGGCACCAGACTGCTGTATGCTCACACTGAAACCAGTGTATTTCAAAAATGAGCCCCGCCCGCAAAGGGCGAAACCTCCCAAATCTACAATTTTGAAGATAACAGAAAACTAAAACGCAATTCCGTAGGGAATGGCCATATCTATCAGATCACCAAATTGTGATCCGATTGGATCATTATTATAGCCACAATGAAGAAATTAATTTGCGGTGGCCAAACCCACCCCGTCCCGCAGCATTCACGCTCTGCTCGCCTCTGCCCCTGACACGTCTCTGCCTCTGACTCTGCCTCTGCCGCGACTCTGCAGTGTGTCTATATAGGGAGGGGGGCGAGCTAAAGGAGCAATGTTGGCGTAAGCAGTGTTGTTGATGTAGATGACAGATAAAGAAAAAATGTAAAAAATCTAAAGTGCAGATGTAGTACTTGAATGCCGGGTATAAAAGTTGTGACGCGTAGGGAAGCGTCTCCACACGTCCCTTCTCGTTTAATTTAACACATGTAGGTCTCAAACGAAATTGTGTGCCGATATTGTTATACCCGGTACTCGAAGAGTAAATAGGGTATATTGTATTTTTGTGCGAATAACGGTTGTATTTAACGCACAGAAGGAAACGTTTCCGACCCCATAAAGTATATATATTCTTTGATCTCTTTTTGTATGTATAGGGTGAAAAGCTTTGAAAGCCGATAAGTGTGGGACTTGGAATTACCTCACCCACTAAAAACCCCCTACTCCCGTATCCCTCTCGCGGTAATGACCGTTAAGTATTACTTCGCGGGGAGATGGCATGAAAGCCGTCAACTAGGTCCTATCTAGGATTTGAATTTTGATTCCGCTGTCTTTCAGCGCGACGCAAGGATTGGATGATCTCTGCAGCGTAGGTGCTTACGGCATCCCAATTGTTTTGCGAGCTAAGTAGGATATCCATTAAGTCATTGACTATAAATGGCCTCCCAATGCCTAGGCTTAGCTCTTCCCGATCAGCAGAGAATCTTGGACAGACAAAAAATACATGTTCAGCGTCTTCTATGGTCCGTGCACAGTGCGTACAAAACGGATCCGACTCGCATTTAAATCTATGTAGATAGGATTTAAAGCACCCATGTCCTGTTAAGAGCTGCGTTAGGTAAAAGTTCGTCTCCCCAAAAGTTCTACTCACCCAGGGCCCTATGTCCGGGACTATGCGTCTAGTCCATATGCCGTTGGGTGTTTACGCCATCGCCCTGCCATCTGAGTTGGGTCTCCGCCTCGCGGATTGCCTGGTCTTCGATGGTGGTTCCAGCGGCGAGAAGGTCTATTGGCATGCCGGCTAATACTAGGGCCGCATCTTCGGAGACGGTGCGGTAAGCACTAAGGACTCTCAGTGCACATCTTCGGTAGGCCGCTTTGCAGGCGCGGCTGTACGTTGGGAGCTCCATAGCTGGCGCCCATATTTGAGCAGCGTACATAATGATGGCTCTGACGACAGAGCAGATGAGCAGTCTGCTCCTCTGTCTTGGACCGCCGATGTTGGCCATTATGCCGGATAACGCGCTTGTTGCCCTGCCGGCCTTGACTCCGGTTGCTTCCAAGTGCTGCTTGAAGCTAAGCCTGTGGTCCAGAAGGACTCCCAGGTACTTGATAGCCGGGGAAGACTCGATTTCGTCTGTCCCAACAACCACTCTAGCTGTCTCTCTACCTTTTCCTGGTGCTAATCAGGACCGATTCGGTTTTGTGCGCTGCTAAACTGAGGCCGTTTTCTTGGAGCCAGCACATCACCCGTCTGACTGTCTCGTTCGTGGTCTCCTCCACTTCAGTTAGTGTTTTATGTACCGCTACTACCGCGATGTCGTCAGCGAAGCCAACGATGCCGCAGCCGGCTGGTGTGTCCAGTCGTAGGATGCCATCGTACAAGACGTTCCACAGAAGTGGGCCGAGAACAGACCCTGTGGAACGCCTCCTGTAAGTTGTCGTCGTTTTGTCCCATCGAGGTGTCGAACAGCAACACTCTGTTTTTTAAATAGCTGGCTACTATGCCCACCAGGTACTCAGATACTCCAATTCTGGAGAGGGCGGCAATGATGCTTGGCCACCTCGCAGAGTTAAAGGCATTTTTACATCTAGTGTAGTTACCAGGCAGTATTTCTTGGTGCCACCGTGCCATCTCTTCCCAGTTATGGCTTCGCGGGCTTTACCCACCACTGCTCTGATCGCGTCGGTGGTGCTTCTCCTCTTCCTAAAGCCGAATTGGGTTCCGATAGTCCCTGTAGGCTGTCAATTTCCGCTTCTAGCCGATTTGCGATGATTCTCTCGAACAGCTTCCCCGTTACGCTGATCATGCACAGAGGCCTGTATCCAGCCGGGTCTTCGGGGTCCTTCCCAGTCTTTGGTAGAAGCACGAGCCTCTGGAGCTTCCAGCCCGTGGGGAAGACTTGCTCATGCAGGCATTGATTAAAAGTCTTCGCTATCGCTTCCGGGTATGTTGTGGCTATCGTCCGGACTGCTATGGCGGGTATACCGTCGGGCCCTGGCGCTTTGCCGACCTTCATGCTCTTAGCCGCTTTTAATAGCTCTTCCGCGCCGATCTGTGGAGGTGTGGGGTCTCCCGGTGTCTGGGCACATAGGCTGGTTCCTGTTGCGTGGGGGAAAAGTGCATCCACAATTCTTGACAATAATTCCGGGCAGGTGGGCATTACCTTGCGCGCCAGTTTGCCCATCACCATCTTGTAGGCTAGGCCAAAAGGCTGCAGGTCTGCCTCCTTGCAGAGGTCCTTCCAGCAATTTGCTTTACTTCGTTTGATCTCCTTGGTGAAATGTGCCCGTTGTTGGTGGTAGATGGAGTGCGCTTCTGCCGCTTCCTGGGCTGCTTGGGGTCTTGTGGTCTCCGCCTTTGCTCTTTTCATGGTCCTCTGGTAGCCGCGTCTTGCTGCGTGGCTCCCTCTCCGCAGATCCGCTATTTTCTGCGACCACCAGTGCACTGGCTTTCGCTTCCTTCCCCATTTGCTTTTTTGTACCATGGCGGCTTCGCAGGCAGTCTCCATTGCTGTACCTAGCGATTTTGCCTGCTGCTCTGCATTCCCGTGTACACTTTCGCTGCTTTGGCGGAACATGAGGAGCAGGCACTGGGTGTCCATGTCCTCCGTTTTCCAGGCTGTGCGCCTTATGGTTTGCGGTCCGTCTGGTGGGTCCGTCGTCAATACAGCACGTTATGGCCCGGTGGTCGCTATGCGTATATACGCTTGCGACTTTCCAGGTGGCACTCCGTGCCAGTTGGGGCTGGCGAAAGTAACGTCGATTACCGATCCACGGTCACCTTTAGCGTATTTTTGTGTGCTTCCTTTATTCAGGAGCACCACACTCAGGGTCGCGAACACATAAAAGTAGAACGCTTCCGCGTGCGTTTGTCCTTGTGCTTCCCCACTCGGTCGCCCATGCGTTGAAATCGCCAGCAATGATCACTGGTCTTCTAGTATGTTGGCGAACTCATCCAGTTGTATGCTCGGGGCAATGTAGCAGCTGTAAATGTGGATGCCGGCAATCTTTGCTCTGACATACCCTACTGACGTATGTCGGGCGCTTAAGCCTTGTGGAGAGGTTCCACAGCTCCAGATAGCTGCTCCATAATTGGTGTTTATATTCTGGATCCATACGTCTGGTGGCATCGCTAGGTGTGGCTCGCTCAATATGGCGACGTCGACGTCCTCTTCTCTCACCGTCTGCATGAGCAGGTCCTGTGCCGCTCTGCAGTGGATCAAATTGAGTTGCAGGAACTTAATTTTGCCCATTTATGTGTGAATTGGCTGCCTTGACATATGAAGGACATGCCCTACTGAGGGTGCCATGTGCCGTGTCTTTTAGCCCTGCTCTTGTGCATAAGATGCAGGCGGGCATCTGTTTGCAGTCCCTCGAGTTGTGCTGCGTACCTCCACAATTAAAGCATTTTGCTTCTTTCGTCGTGGCTACTTCTGCATCTTGCTGCGATATGTCCGAAAGCTAGGCATTTGAAGCACCTCCTGAGTTCGTTCTTCTGCCGGATTCGGCATACCGACCATCCAATGCGGATTTTTCCCTCGTGAAGCAGCTTGTCCGCTGTTTCTTTGGGAAGGAGAATGTTCGCCGTCAGCGTTCCACGGTAGGCTTTCCGGAGTTTCGGGACTGACTCGGTTGGCAAGTCTCCGTCTAATATGGCTTCTAGCACTTCTTCCGGCGTTGTCCACTCCGATATGTCCCTGACCTCAATCTGGACCTTCTCGGAGATAGCCTTGACCTCAGCAATATTGCCCACCTTCGTCTGAAATGCCTTGAGTAGTTTTGCAGTGGCGCCGTCTCCGTGCTTCCCCATCTGTAGGAGGAGCTCCCCTGCCGCGGTTCGTCGGATTGCGGATACCGAGTCTCTGAACTCGAGGATCGCTTTGTCAGACTTCACCGCCCTGAGTACCTCAGCATAAGACTCCTGGTCAATAGCCGAGTCTATGTCTGTCTGTCTGTCTGTCTGTCTGTCTGTCCGTCTGTCCGTCCGTCTTGTTGAGCGCCTGGATCTCAGAGACCATAAAACTAGAGCCACCAAATTTTGCATCCATACTTCTGTGTGCTCACACTGTTACAAGTGTATTTCAAAATGAGCCACGCCCCCTTCCGCCTCCGCAAAAGGGCGAAAACCTCCGAAAATCTACAATTTTGAAGATAGCAGAAAACTAAAAACGCAATTCCGTAGGGAATGGCCATATCTATCAGATCACCAAATTGGGATCCGATTGGATTATAAAAATAGCCACAATGAAGAAATTAATTTGCAGTGGCCAAACCCACACCGTCCCGCAGCATTCACACTCTGCTTCGCGCTGTTTATGGCCTCTGCCCCTGACACGGCTCTGCCTCTGCCGCGACTCTGCAATTTGTGTCTATAGGGGAGGGTGGCGAGCTAAAGGAGCGTGTTGGGGTGAGCAGTGTTGTTAATGTAGATGACAGATGAAGAAAAAATGTAAAATTTGACAAATAACCGCTAAAGTGCAGATGTAGTACTGAGTGCCGGGTATAAAAGTTGTGACGCGTAAGAAGCGTCTCACACGTCCCTTCATTTATTCTCTGTTTTCCATTTTCTTACTTTAATACTACATTCTTACACTAGTGGGTATATAATTTGATGCGGGAAGTATTGGGAGTGGGCGCCACGCGCGCGTTACTGCCGCAAAGCATTGCTTCGCACGCTCTAAGGCTCCGCCTTCTCTCCAAAACTCTCAGAGTTCGCATAACACTAGCAGCGAACTCTGCGGCCGCTTCCCAAGCCCTTGGCTCGGACAGCATGATCGGCACCAAGGTCTCTGTGGAGATCCTGGCGCCTACTTCTGCCTCCAGGCGGCGACGCTCGTGGTCGAACCTGTGGCATTCGAAGAGGACGTGCTGTGCGTCCTCCACTATGCCGGTGCCGCACGCTGGGCACCAGTCCTCGTGGCCGAAGCGCTTGAGGTAGCTGCGGAAGCAGCCGTGTCCGCTCAGCGCCTGGGTGAGATAAAAATCTACCTGGCCGTGCTTCCTCTCGAGCCAGCCTTGCAGCTTCGGGATGAGGGAATACGTCCAGCGCCCCTTAGATGAACCGTCCCACTGGGCCTGCCATCTACCGATGCTGCTCCTCCTTGCGGCTACCTTCAGCTCGGCTCTTGACGCCTCACTTTCGCCCTGCTCTGCGGTATGGATCTCTTTGTCTCCCCTTAGCAGCTCCCTGAGTGGGACTTTGCCCGGCGATGACCAGCGCGGCTTCGTCCGACACAGTCCGGAACGAGCACGCGATCCCAGGGCACACAGCCTGTACGTCGCCTTCACGCCTCGCATGTAGGTTTTCACCTGAGCGGCTTTCGCCCACGCGGGCGCGGCGTACAGGATCTGCGACGTCACAACACTCGTCAGGAGCTTCCGCGTTGCCTGCTTCGGGCCTCTGGTGTTGAGAAGCATTCGCGAGAGCGCTCCTGTGGTTCCGCTGGCCTTCCGCACGTACTCCAAGTGCTCCTTGAAGGGGAAGCGAGGTGTCGATGACCACCCCGAGGTACTTGATTGCCTTCTGCGAGCGGATCGTGGTACCCCCGACCTGCACACATGCTGTTTCCAGCTTCCGGCTCGATATAAGCACCGCCTCAGTCTTTGCGCTGCCAAGTCCAGTCCGGCGACCGTAAGCCACGACTCCACGGCACGGACGGCCGCGTTGGCGAAACTCCTCCACTGCGGCGAGTGCTTGGCCACCACCACTATAGCGACGTCGTCCGCAAACCCCACCATGCTGGTGTTGGCTGGCATCGGTAGTCTCAGGACTCCGTCGTACATGGCGTTCCAGAGACTGAGACTTTGTATGCCCTGGAACCCAGACCGGTCTCGCACGTCAGCACCCTGTCGCTGAAGTAGCTGCGTGCTATCCTCTGCAGGTAACCAGGGATGCTGAAACGCTGTAGGGCCTCTAGCGTGCGGCTCCAATCGGCCGAGTTGAAATGCGTTCCTTCCTTATGTCGAGTGACACCACTAGACAGTAGGATTTGGATCCTCCTTCCATCTGGAGAGCGCAGGCTTCCTCTGCCGTTTTACCACCTTGGAGATGGCGTCCAACGTCG
>NW_023269834.1:0-7343 GCF_008121235.1 Drosophila subobscura | reverse complement strand
TGTTCGTGAGATTCTGCTACCTTTTTCTGAGCGGCCTGCCGACACTTGTATTACATCTGGATAATGGACTCTAGTGTCATCAGCCAGGAGATGTAGACGTCTAAGCAGTTCATAATCCTTTCCGTTAAGAACCATATTTTGGCCAAACGCCAGAAAGTATGGCGAATATCCAGTGCTTCGATGGATATTGGCCCGTAGTGCCGCGCTAATTTCGGGTAACTTTCGGTCCCAATCGCCATGGTCTTTGCCGATGTACGCTCTAATGGCCGCTAACACAGATCGGTTTAACCGTTCACTGGCATTGGCTTGTGGTGAGTATATTGCCGTGCATCGGTGAGTTACCCCGAATCGGGTAAGAAACGACTTGAAATTCCCTGAGACAAATTGTGACCCATTATCGGTGAGTATAGTCTCAGGCACCCCGAAAGTACAAAACAACACATTTTCCAGAAACTCACACACCTTACTTGAGGTAAACTTCTTGAGTGGACATAAGAAATGAAATTTGGTGTTGTGCTCGTATTTGTGTTACCATCTTTGGCCAATATAGATACCTTTTCACTTTTTCGATTGTCTTACCAATACCGCTGTGTGAAGCGTTTGGAGGGTCATGAGCACGGGAAATAATATCGTTGGTAAGGCCGGACGGAACCCAAAGCTTCCACGATTGCGTATCTGCTAAGGCGTCACCCGAACAGGGTTCGGTTCTTTTATATACCAAATCATCTTCGATTTTCAAGTCGGGAAACTTAAGTCGGTTTAACCTTACATGTTCCATTAGCTCCATGTACTCTTTTGACTTAAACTCAATAGAAGTGAGGTCTACTATGGGTCCATTAGCATTTAGTTCTTTAACCTCCGGTTCATCTTCACGTGACAACGCGTCCGCTACTATGTTTTCGGACCCTTTCCGATGTGAAATTTGGAAATTAAATCCCTGTAATTTTATAGCCCATCGAGCCAAGCGACCTGACAAATCTTTTGCCTCATAAGCCATTGAAGCGATGCGTGGTCAGTTATGACTTGAAACTCCTGTCCTTCGACATAGGCTCTAAACTTTTTTAGGCCTTTAATCACAGCCAAGCACTCGAGTTCGGTAACAGAGTAGTTTCGTTGTGCCTTAGAAAGTTTTTCGGACATAAAAGCTATAGGTAACTCTATCCCTTCCTCATTTAATTGGGCTAATACGCAGCCTAGACCAAAGGTGCTTGCATCACATACTAATAAAAATGGTTTCTCAAAATCAGGAGTGGCTAAGATTGGAGCAGATGTCAAACAGGACTTAAGTTTATTGAAAGCAACTTCCGCTGAAGCGTTCCAGTTAAGCGTATGATTCTTTTTCAGTAGTTCGGTTAACGGAAAGCTGACGGTGGCATAGTTATCGACAAAGCGTCGGTACCATCCTGCCATCCCAAGGAATCTTCGTAGCTGTTTTACAGTTTTAGGAATGGGGAACTCAATTATAGATCTAATTTTTACCCGGGTCCGTTTTTAACTGACCGTAACCAATTATGAATCCCAAGTATTTTATCTCCCGTATACAAAAGTTTGACTTGGCTATATTGATTGTAAGGTTTGCCTTACGCAAATGCATCGCTACCTCAAGAAACAGCAACATGTGCGAATCGAAGTCATCGGAGAGCACAAGTAAATCGTCCAAATAGACAAATACCCGATTCCGTAGATGGGCAGGTATCACCTGGTCCATAAGTCGGCATAAGGTCTGAGCGGCGTTGGTTAATCCAAACGGCATTACCTTATACTGGTAAAGTGGTCTATTGGGGATAGTAAAGGCTGTAGGTTAGGTTAGGTTAGGTTGAGGCGGCTGTCGGGGATTGTCAGAGACCCGACACACTTAGGCCGGTTTCGGCCCATTGTGATACCGCATGTTTCGCTCCCTTCTCTCCCGTGAGACCCTATTTTATCCATTATCCCATCCGGATGCCCTTATGAAGCCTGCGATCCGTCTGGGACTTTTTTGTAGACATGTCCGAAATGTCATTTAGAAAGGAGCGCCCAAGTATTGGAGTCTCCTTCTACTGAGAGCCGGGCAGGAGCAGAAAAGGTGTTCCACAGTCTCCTCCTCGTCCTCATCTCTACAGCTTCGACAGAAATCGTTATAAGGGGCTCCCAGCCTGTTTGCATGTGTGCCTATTAGCCAGTGTCCCGTAAGGGGAGCGTATGACTGAGCTGCACCTACTCCTACTGAGTTTGCAGAGCTCATCGGTGCGCTTCCTATTTATGTTAGGCCATGTTTGCCGAGTTATGCGACATAGTGGCACAGTTTGCCATCTGTCATTTGTAAGTTTCTTAAAATGTTCTTTTATTCTGAGCTTGCAGGTGGCCATTGGCATACGAATATCCTCCTTATCATTGAGAAGGGGGATTGTTGTTCCAGCTCTGGCCAGCTCGTCTGCTATACAGTTGCCTTCAATGTCCTGGTGGCCCGGGACCCATATTAGGCTGATGACGAACTGATAAGCCATCTCGTGAAGAGATTTGCGACAGTTCGCAACTGTGGCCGAGCTTGTCGTTATCGCATTCAATGATTTGATTGCAGCTTGGCTATCACTGTAGATGTTTATGTGAGTCGCTTCAGGGGTTAGTTCCTGAAGACAGCTCAAAGCTTCCTTGATCGCTATGACCTCCGCTTGGAAGACACTGCAGTGATCCGGGAGCCTGAAGGAGTAGCTTATGTTCAGCAGTTCGGAGTATATTCCTCCTCCGACCTTGTTGTCCAGCTTTGAGCCATCAGTAAAAATTTGAATGGCTCCCTTTGGACCAGGTGGTCCCTCAAGCCAGTTGTTTCTGTGAGGGATGATTGTTTCAAAGGGGGTATCTGTATACTCCCTCGGAACGCAGTGGTCCGTTTTCGTGGGGACGATTTTGTTTCCATTTAGGATGGACGCATGACCGGTGTGATGTGACACCCATTGGTCAGAGTCTCTAAGACGGATTGCTGCCATTTCTGCCTGCTCCTTACCTGCAAGGTCAAGGCTCTGCAGGCATAGTATAGCATTTAGCGCATCCGTTGGTGTTGTGCTCAGAGCTCCACTGATGCTTAGGGCTGCAGTACGCTGCACCTTGCCTAGTTGTTTAGTGATGGTCCCCTTCGATAGGGCAGTCCACCACACTGCGACTCCGTAGAGCAGTATTGGTCTTACTATTGCTAGGTAGATCCATTGGACTATTCTTGGGTTCATGCCCCATTTTAGCCCAATGGCATTCTTGCAAGTGTAGATGGCTATCGTAGCCTTCTTCACTCTGTTTTTGATGCTCAGGTTTCAGCTGAGCTTTTTATCAATTACCAACCCTAAGTAACTGGCACTGTTGCTGAAGGAGAGCCTGCATCCGTTTAGTATTGGGGGGTTGAGGGATGGGATTTTGTATTTGGTTGTAAACAACACAAGTTCCGTTTTAGAGGGATTAATTCCCAGTCCACGCGACTTTGTCCATTCTGACAGTCGCGCGAGCATCGCGGTCATTAGTTCGCAGAGTGTTTGAGGGAATTTTCCCGAGAAGATAATGGCAACGTCGTCCGCGTGTGCTACCACCTTGCAGCCCTCCCCTTCCAGGTCACAAAGAATCTTATTGACTGCTATGTTCCATAGAAGGGGAGACAGGACATACCTTGACTGAGTGGACGATCCCATTGATGACGTCACTGTTCTGCATGTGAGCAATTGATCTATGAGCATCACCAAGTGACGATCCACTCCCAGGTCAGTCAGGGCCTCTGTGATGGCTTCCGGTATGACGTTGTTAAAAGCTCCCTCAATGTCTAGGAAAGCGATTAAGGAGTATTCTTTGACATGTAGAGATTTCTCTACCGCCGAGATTACTTCATGGAGTGCCGTTTCCGTGGATTTCCCTTTTTCGGTAGGCATGTTGAGCGCCTGACAGCCACTGAGGTTTAATGGTTGTCCTCAGCTGCAGCCCGACTAGTCTTTCAAAGGTTTTAAGAAGGAAGGACGATAGACTTATTGGTCTGAAGTCTTTTGGGGTTGTGTGAGAGGGTTTCCCTGCCTTGGGTATAAAGACTATTTTAGCCTTTAGCCAAGCGCGGGGGATTTTCCCCACTGTCAGTATCTTCCTGAAGATACTTTGCAGCCAGTTGATGGCCACGTCCCCGGCTTTTTGTAGCTGAGCCGGAATGACTTGGTCCGGGCCAGGCGATTTGTAGGATTTAAAACTGTTTACTGCCCAGCTTATATTCCGTTTTGTGAGGATGTGCCCCATCGAGGTTTCCGGGCCTTCACTTGGGGTGTCTGCCGGCTCGATGGTCGTACACCCAGGAAAGTGAGTTTCGAGAAGAATGTAGGGAGTCCTCGCTAGAGTTTGTCCACGTACCATCAGTTCTCTTGAGATATCCCACCGAGGGGGATGTTTTGACAGGACCTTGCGTAGCCTTGCGGCTTCTGACGTGTCCTCAATTTCGGACAAAATTTATGCCAAGAGGCCCTTTTGCTCTCCTTGTTTCTTTTGTATAGGGCTAGCTTACTTTTGTAATTTTTCCCAGTGCGCTACCTCGCTGCTGCTTTTGGCTCTGTTAAAGAGAGTCCTGCAGTCTTTTCGGAGGGTATCTATATGTTTAGACCACCAGGGGGTTTCGTTTTCCCTCTTGGTTTGGTCGAGGGCAAGCTGCCATGAAGGCCTTATTGCAAGCTTCCGTGAAATTGTCCACAAGACGATTAAGGTCGTCTTGTGTGTCCGGGCATTTTGTGGCTAGGGGGGGGAGTAATTCCTCCATTTTCGCGCTATACGTATCCCAGTTGGTTTTTCTTGGGTTTACATAGCTAGTGGGTATGGTGCTTTCGAGCGATAGGATTGTCTCGATGTACCTGTGGTCGGAGAAGGAGTGGTCCTCTAGGACTCTCCAACTTTTCATTATGTCTGACAGTTTGTGAGACAATAGAGTGAGGTCAATAACCTCTTGGCGGTTTTTTATGATGAAAGTGGGGTCATTACCCCGATTTTCAATAATTAGGTTGGAGTTTAGGATGAAGCTAAAAGTGACTCACCCTTACATTTGTATCCGAGCTTCCCCATTGGGTGTGGTGAGCGTTGGCATCGCAGCCTATTAGTAGGCTTGTGTCCGACCTCTCGCTATCGCTGACAATCTTGCGAACGAGGTCACTGGGAGGATCGCTTTCCTCATGAGCCATGTAGGACGACACCAGGTTCAGGCGTGTCCCTTGTAGCTCTAGGCTGGCCGCCGTGTTGTCGCCGTTGCTAAAGTTGTGGAGCAGAAAGATATTTAAGTGCTTTCTTGCTAATATGCAGGTTCTTATTTTACCTTCCGTTTGGGCTACAATTAGGTTGTAGTCCTTTGTCGCTAATCCACAGACCCTGCCTCCTACCACCCAGGGCTCTTGGACTAGGACTATGTCTCCTCCGCTCGCGACTAAGCGGAGTATAAGAGCAGCGGATGCTGCTTTACAGTGGTGGAGATTTATCTGCAGAAGCCTCAGAGACTTCATTAGAAACATTCTCCACCACTGTTATATCGGCGTCTGAGTCGTCGAGGATGTCGTCCCGACACATCGCCTCAAAATCGAGCAGCAGCTCCGTCTCCGAGGAGTAGCTCTCTAGGGCCGGCTCCGGCTCCGGGTCTACTTCCGGTGCCTCGATCTCCGAGGCAACGTCCTGCTCAACTGGTTTGTTGGCAGAACGCGCCTCGGCCGCTGCATCCGACTTGTAGACCTTCATGGTCACCGAGCTGAACCCGAAGTTGAGCTCTCCCCTGGCTGCCTCGATCGGGGCTAGCGATTCCTTGTTCAGGATCACTACCGCCTGGTTTGTGGGGCCCTTTGATGCCTCCACTTTAGCCACCTTCCAGTCTGAGGTTGGCAGTGTGTAGGCTCTTGGCCTACTTGGCACCTCGCTCCAGTCTACAGCGACGAGCTTCGCCCCTGCGTAGACCTCACCGATTTGCGCCACCGCAGCTTTGTATAGCTTCACGGAGCGCTCATCCTCGCAGGCTACCACTTTTATATTTCCCTGGAACCATCCCATGTCCTTGCAGACTGGGGTGGCCTGGATCCTTCTCTAGAAGCTCGAAGCAGCGGTCGGCCAGTGCCGCTTCCACCCACTTCCATTGGCTTCTGGGTATTTTCCCCTCCGCGCTGCCTTTATCGAGAACGCCTATCAGCGTCCTCTCCTTGGCAATCTGCGCGAAGGATACGTTAGGTAGAACCCTGGATCGCTTCGCGGCAGATCCGGGCGTCTCTTGAGAGCGTTGCCTCTTCTGTTGTGCGGCCACCTTCTGTGGCTCCACACTGAAGTTAAGGCAACACCGTCGAGGCCCATTCTACTTTTTCAGCCAGTCTGCTGTCGGACTGACTTCTTGGCTGGCGTTCTGCCGACGGAGTATGTGCCCAGCACTTCTCTTTTCGGCATAGCTATACTTTTTGGCTAGGACGCTGGTAGATGGCAAGTCCTCACCCGCCGCTTCACCGGAAGGTTGAGCAGCCGCAATATTGCTTAGCTGCCCTACCATGGTATCAGTTTTGGGTGTTGACATTCCACCCATCCCAGGTTTGGGATGGGATCCACCAGGATTCGTAACCGCGTCTTTTACCGTGCAGGTCTTTTCTGCGTCTGAGCGGATCGGGCCAGGCCTTTGGGCCGCTGCCTTCTCCCGCTTGGGATTTCTCCCTGCAGGCATTTGGGGAGTGCCTCTCTCGTTTTTGTTTTGTAATTAGCAATATTTAATTTTTCCATGTAGTTCCCACGAGCTGCAGAGAAGGGGAACGGTCCACCCCGGCAGAGCTCTGTATAATGTCGAGATTTTTCCTCTAATGGAATTTGCCAGTATGCATGTTTCATGTCAAGTCCCGTAATATATTTGGCTGGCGGTAGTCGACTAAGAATGCCATCAATATGTGGTAAAGGGTAGGCATCTTTGCGGGTGTTTTTATTAATTTCTCGTGAGTCCAAACATAGTCGATTTTTCGTTCCTTTCTTAACTAAAACGCAATTGCTACTCCAAGAACTGTTTGATTCCTCTATAATATCCAGGGCAAGCATTTTCTCCACTTCCTCAAACATTAACCTTTCCTTTGCAGGTGATATAGGCCAATGGCGCTGTTTAACCGGTCGGTCGGGTATCATTTCAATCGTATGTTGAATAAGCGCTGGTGCGACCTAATCCTTCCTTTTCGAACGATGGAAAGGAATTGATCACGGACTCCAACCTAACCTTTTGGTCTTCACTTAGATGATGTAACGGTGGCGATTCCGATACCTTGGTTTCATTTCCTACGTCTAGTTCCTACTTTACCGATCGGTCGCTTAACAAACTCGTCAAAAGACCAAATTCTTTCCAGAAATCTATTCCTAAG
>NW_023269833.1:0-8405 GCF_008121235.1 Drosophila subobscura | reverse complement strand
TTCAACCAAGTACAAGCAATAAAGGTTTCTACTTTATGACAGTGTTAGCACGAGGTGGGTTGGGATGAGCATCGCAATCCCACTCGCTATAAATGCGATTTTTGGCTTTATAATTATATGGAATTGTTGAAAATCACTGGCATAAACACCCACACAAAACCGATTTTTACAGTTCACTAAGCCTGTACACAAATTTAGCAAGTTAGTGTCTGATAATGAACAAAAATTCGAAATCGAATTTAGCCATTTCACACACTACATTTGCACTAGAATTAATTAATGTGTCAATGGGAAAAGTCACCAAAGCATTTTACACCATTTTACATGATTTTATTAAATTAGCAACCAAATGTGCACCAATGTGCACTGAAATTAATTATCTGCATTCACATAAAAAGTATCAAAAGGAAAAAATAGCATCGTTTATGGATTAGCTTTGGCTGCTGGCTGTTGGTAAATGAGAAATGACACTTTGTTTCCTCTAATAAGTATTAGCGCAGTCAACATTGAAAATCAAATTAAAAGCGAATTTTATTGAACAATTTTCTGCACTGGTCAGTTTGTCCCTTACTTTTCCAAATGCTTTCCAAATGCTGATGACAGGTGAGTCGGCAATTAAATGTAATTTAGCGTGACAGCGCACCACAATCAAATATGCTATAAATCGATTCTGAGTTAAAAACACTTTTTTTTTTTAAAGGAATACTTGAATATTTTTTTTACACGAGAGGATCAGCATTCAATTGTATTTTTTCATTCAAAGTTTCTGTATGTTTTCTATGTCATAGAAGGCTGTGGAGTATTTTTTGTAGCATAACTTCTCATTCTCTGATAGATCGTTAAACAGTAAACAACAAATTTTCCCTAGTCACTTTTTTTTGTATACCAAGCAACACTAGCAAGTCAAGCAAAATGACAAAGTAAGTAAGCCATAAAATTATCGTTGGTCTTGTTACATTGCTAAATCTGTAGTTTATTTCAGAGCAAATACAACTGGATTACTTTTGGTTGATTTGATTAAGCGCTTTGGTAGACCCATTGGTTACGAGTCCATCATGGATCTGATTTCTGACGCTTCAGAACAGTCGCTGAGTAAAAAAGGTCGCAGAACTGTGAGGGAAACCCTCGATGCTGCCATTGAACTTGGATTTCTACAGCAAAATGGGCGCTGCCAGTTTATAGTAACTCCGCTAACACTTGAAACAACGCTGACCATTATGAATACTGCAGATTTGGAGGATAATTGTTCCAACTGTGATTCAGATTCGTTAGTGGATCCGAAAGTGGAAGCGTTGGGTGGTGACAGCCTGATGACCATGGTTTCTACTTTTCGACCAAAAAAAAGCGGCAGTCATTCGAGCGCAAAGGGGCACAGGTCTGGTGCTGGTTCTTTGAAGTATAAGAAGTCGAAGCCACGACCCAAGAATTGTCTTCACTGTCAACGTAAGATGGCTCTAGAAAACTAACATCCTAAAAAGTACATTAGGTATAAGTTTATTTCAAAATTATAAAGGTACAACCTTTAGGTCCATGGATATGATAAATTTCGTTTTTAATTGAAAACAATTTTAATGCTAATCGAAATAATTATTGCATTCTTCAAAAACTAAAGCTCATCCACTTCAGAAATGATTTTAAAACTTGCTGTTTTTTTTACCTGTTTTAAACAACAATTTAGTACTGGCAGCAGGAACTTTATTTGTACGCCATTGTCCTTGGCCTTGCTGCTGTCGCTGGCTGCAGTTAATGTCATACTGAATACTGTTGTCTAAGAACTCCCTTGCCGTCATCCTAGAACACGGAAACTTTTCTCTGCTTTGTTTTTGTTTGCATATTTTCGGGCACGTTTTGCACTCTGTTTTTGTGTAATGTCAAGTCATAATTTCTTTATATTACAGTCCTTGGCCCTCTTTCATGATTCCTTTTTTTGCTTTTATTTGTTGCGTGCTCTTGTGCTCGTCTTTGGGTGGCAGTGCAACATTTGCTTTGTGCAACATTTTAATTACGCATTCAGTTGGCGCAGACTCGCAAGAATTATGGCCCAGAAGGAGCAGCGGCCGGAGAAGGATGGATGCAGGTCCCGCTGCCGCGGCAGGAGTCAGCTGTTTGAGGGCTGTGTGCTCACTCCTCCCCCACTTTGTTTAACATTTCGCGCTATTTATGCATAATTTAACCATTTTATTTTATTATTTGTGCTCTCCGGCTGCTTGTTCCTGCTTCTTGTTGCAAATAAATGGCTGCAAATATGCAAAAATAATGTACACGTCCCTCCATCCCACTCTTCACATTGTTGCAATGCTGAAACTTTTGATGGGCGCGCAAAGCCAGAGGTTTTTTCTTTGGCACAGCAACAGCTGGAATAAATGTTTGATCGGGTTAACTTCGGCCTGGCCGTCACATTTTATGGGCCCCCGAAGAGGGCATAAAATGTTAGCAATTCCCAAATATATCATAAAAACTAGTTAGAGGACT
Organism: Drosophila subobscura; assembly: GCF_008121235.1. Lineage (NCBI taxonomy): Eukaryota > Metazoa > Arthropoda > Insecta > Diptera > Drosophilidae > Drosophila > Drosophila subobscura. The sequence goes on along the minus strand of NW_023269833.1, from coordinate 5,933 downwards.
TGAACGGCCTTGAGGGTTCCGAGTTTCGGGTACAAGTAAAGCATTTTAAGTTTAATGGCAATTAACCTTAGCGCTGCGAGGAAATTAAAATCATGAGCCTGAAATAACCCGCGTATGTGGCTCTGCATAAATCTTCAACCCTTTTGCCTCGTGGATACGGGGTTGGTTGGCCTGGTGTCCTCGCCTGGCAAGTGGAGGAGCAAGGACTGAGGCAGACATGACACGTATTTATAGCACGCCAACGACCTACACTTGGGCCTCCACATTGCTAATACGCCATGTTGGCTGATGCTCAGTTTTCTGCCTGTTCTTTGTTTTACGAGTATCTGCGAGTGTGTCTGTGATATATTATTATTGTGCCTTGGCACTCACAGCCATTTCACTCACAGACGAAACATATTTCGAGTACAAAGTCAAGTCGCTCTCCTCTCTCAGTAGGTGGCTCTATCTCTGGCTCTTCCATGCTGCACTTCTTGGTGGCGCACGTCCCCACGCCTTGGCATTTGTGACCCAGCTGATTGTGTGGAGGTGGAAATGAAGCTGTGGGGCGCGCATACAAGCTCAATAAATTGAATAAAAGTTCAATGTTGGCTTGAGTAATATAACGAAGAAGTTAATGCCTGGGGTCGGGGCATCCACAACTCCAACTGTGGCTGTGGTCCATTCTCAGTGCTGGGCTGATGCTGGATTGAAGTGCTACTGGGTTAGCCAGTATACGAGATACATGAAATACAAAGCCTTGAAGACTCGGAAATATTTGATAACTTTGTACAATTTTTTTTCTATGCACTAGAATTTATAGTTTAAGACCAGGAGAAGTTTCAAGGCCAAAAACAAATCTCTTTTGGGCTGTTGCCTCTCCATTTTTAGGATTCAATTAATGAAGTATGTTGTTGTATTTTTTCAACATTCTTTCTGCACAGAATCCTCCATAACATTGTCTTATCTATATGTACACATACTCGTCGTCTGTGTGTGCCGCATGTCTGTCGGGCGAGGTATTTTTGTTAAAATTGTCTGTGTCTGTGTCTGTGTCTATGTCTGTTTGCTAGCTGTGGCATTTACCTCTTCCTTTTAGCCTTTTGCCGAGATTGTAGCTGCACGCTAATTCTCAAACGGTTGCAACCTCTTACCGAGCCAACCAGACACTCCATTCCACCATCAATTTCTGCCCTAATTCCAGGGATACCTGTATAGGAAGCACAGAGCTCGTACCATTGTAATGAAGTCGTGCAGCATTTGAAAATCGTTTACTCAGAGGTGGGTGAGAGTGAGAGCTCTATCTCTGAAAAACAATGCCGTGCAGGACTCGTATGATTCTGTTCTGTTTGTAATTTTTTCGCAAAAACCTATTGCACATTTGCTTAGCAGTTAACACTTGTTGGGCTGTGCTGTACTATGGCCCAGTTGTTTGTGCCTCATTGTTCTTGTAATTTAATTTGTTCAGAGTTGTGGCTGGAGCCAAATCTCCGAAGACCTGTGACCATTTCAGTTGTTTCGAGATTCAAAATCCGCATAAAATTCGCCCACACAGCCGCTCTATTGGTAATTGCTTGTGGTGTGGTTCAGAATTTTTCTCTGGTTTTCAAAGGAAACGGAACAACCGCCCGGAACAATTTTGAAACATTTTCTTTAGCAGCAGCTGCTTTTGGCCATTTTGCTTGATCAGAAGCTTGATATTGGGAATAGATTGTTTGGAAACCAACTTTAAATTGTTGTTTTGTGTGTTTGCCCGGCTTCGGTTGTAGCTCAATACAAGACACACACAGAAGCACAGTGCTGTAATGGCTGTTAATGCGTTTTTATGATGCCTAATGAAATTACTACGTTTGCTTTTTGAGTTGTTAAAGAGCTGTATACCCAAAATTAGCGATATTTAATAAATGACAGCCATTTTTGAGAAGAAGCTTGGGTAAATGGGTTTGCCATTCTGTTCCCGCCTTTGGAACAGCCATTTCCATCATCTTTATCTGACTCGCACTCATACACGTTTCTAATTCCCCCGATAGCCGGCCAGCCCGACGACTTTGCTCGTGTTATTTTTGTTGGGCTGCAAAGCGGCAGCAGCAAACCAGTCCGAAAGGCAAATCTAATTTCTGAAGCACAACTCGGAAAAGATTACGCAACAAAAATGGCCGCCAGGTGTGGGAGAAAAACAGCTAGAGCCAAAAAAAAATCAAGAAACGTCGACAGTCGGGTGGCTGGAACGTATGCACTGCATGTTGTGAAAATAAATCAAAGCTGAACGATTTTTGGTTGGGGGTGCAAAACATGAGGGAGAAAATAAAAAAAAGTTAAGATGTGAATACTGGGATTATGAACCGAAGTTTCGGATACCCTATTGCATCGATTGTACAAAATGGAAGATATGCTTTCGAAATGCATATAAATATAAGACTCTCCTGCAGTTGTGCTGCAGGGGCATATAAATAATCGTATTTGTTAATGGTTCATTCTAACCCCTTGGCAGGGTATGCCAAAACAACAACAACAACAACAACAACAATTGCTTGCGGGTCCCAAAAAGGAAGAAATCAAAAGTAAGTGACAAGCAGACAGGCAGACGCACACAAAACACATGTGCACCGCAAACAAAACAGGATGTTGGGCTGCCTGTGTGTGCGTGTGTGTAATAATGTGTGTGTGTGTCTGTGGGGGTTTTGTCCCGCAATGTGGATGGTTCGGCTTGACAAGTTGCTCTTTTGAATGTTAAAGCTCCATACAGTTACTTTATGAAACGTTTAAGTACTTTAATTGTTCTGTAATCGAGCTGTTGACATGAAGCAACGGAACGGTTTTAGGGAGCCTACTCCTCCACCTCCTCACGAAAAACTCTAGAGAGTGGAAGGTAAATGTTGTTGCCAGGCCAACTGGTGCACAGAGGAGGAAATACCTTTATAGAGAAATGTTTTTCCTTTAATCTCTCCAAATGTAAAATTTACACTTTTAAATAAATGGTTTTGAGCTTGATTAATATCTATCTTTCACTGTCTACCTGTCTCTAAGCTTAGCCACATATTTTTCTGTAACTTTGGTGAAAACTGTTTTCAATTATTTTTTTGCCATTTACCATTTTTCCACACACCTGGCAAAAGAGCTCTTATCAGGCTCAATAAATTCTAACTGGCTCGACACGAAACGCACACCTGTGTGGGGCCAGAGGATCAGGGCTGTCAGCCAACTGCGAGAGTTGCTTAACCTCTCTCTCTCTCTTCAATGTCGGGAGAATGGCGGTCCCAGTTCAGTTTGCCTCCCCCATTCCGGTCTTTGTATACTTTTCCATTTATTTTCTGCTTTTTTAATCACCCCTCTTGGACGGGGACCAACTCTGCCAGACGGTTAGATTTTAAAATATGTCAGCAGAAATAAAAAGAAAGAAAACGTCTACCAATGTTGCCTTAGACACTGTCAGACAATGGACCATCCACCACATGTCAGGCGCATTTTTTTGTCTGCCTGTCACAGGATTAAACTTCACTTTGCCGGGATTCGCTTTATTTTGGGCGGCGAAAAACCACGCAACAATTTACTGATTTGGGTGGCATTCAATGGATTTTGGCCAAAAGCAACAGCAACAATTGAGCGAGAGCAATTATGTGTACTGATGAATGACCAACAATTGCATTATCCATTTGGTTAAATGTTGAATGCAAATCATCTGCATTTCACTTTTGTGTATGGTGGTGGGGTAGCTATATAATTGATCGGGCCTCTGCCTCAGCCTGAAAGTAGGCTCCTTTCGGTTTTGCCTTTTTTTTACAAATGCGGATAGGGTTAACCGCAGGAACCGCAAGGGATTACTACATCAGAAATAACCGCAAAGGGGTTAATGCACTCCTGGTACACACATCGAAAAATCAACCTTCAATGGGTTTTGGGGCAAGCATTCCAAAGGCACTGCTGTCAAACTCATATGAGGCCTGTGTGTGTTTTCCCATTTAATATTTATTAATGGAAACACAAATGTGGGAAACGAAACCAAAATTCAATGCATCAGCGAACCAGTTAATATTAAATTGCCGCATCAATAAGCAAGAGAAATATTTGATTGAACAGCAAATTCTTTATAAAACATGTAGACTATCGAGAGTGAAAAACTATGCTGAGCTTGAGGGCTTGAGGCTTGCCTTCTCCGCAAACATCAAACGCTTCACTTAAACTTTGCGAAGCATAACCCAAAAACAAAAAGGAAGAAAAACTTATGACTCCCAAAGGGGAGACTTATGACTACAGCGAGGGGTAACTAAAGACCCTGAGAGGGCGTGGGAAGGGTGCTAAGAAACCGAACTATTTCTTTGCGCAACGTTGTGGAAAATTAAAACGCACATACCAGTGGGCTTCTGCCTCCAGCCTAACTTCAGAGACCGCCTACTGTGCCAGACTCTTTCTGGATGGTAGAGATTCTCCTCTGATGATGCTGCTGCTTATTAATAACTGCGGCGGCAACAAAAACCAATTATTAGACTTAACATACTCAGTGCCGGGGATAACCCAGATATATATGCCCTAGAGGCGGCCATTGAACCCACGGGCTGGATGGGTTCCTCTTTCGATTGGAATCGGTGGGAGCCTCTCCTGCCTCCTTGTGTCTGTCTAATCAGCACTCACATTACCCATGTACATACGTATAGGCGTACAGCCTGACTGTCATAATTTCGCCCTGTATTGATTTTATTAGAACGGAATGTTTGCTTAGCCCCAAATGCGTATGACGAAGACCCGATAAGCGACATATTTTGGCCTGGTTTTAGAATTTGCATAAATTACATTCGAATTGACAGCGCGCGCTGTATGAGTGATTTAATTTTGAAGTGGTTTGTTTGTTGTTTGGCTAATGGAATATATAACAGACAAAATCCAATAGCCATAGCTAATCTATCATCAGAGACCTGTAATAACTATTATTGCAAGCTGCTTTTAGCTGGGACGCATTGATTAAAGTCAAATCCAAGGCAAAACTAGCACAAGAATGCAATTGTACGTAAAAGGAAAGAGAAACCCCAGTGAAAATAATAAAGGAGATGGTCCAATGGGGAGAGTCGTCGTCGGATAAGCTGCGGCGAACATCATTTATAAAATGGCTCGGCATTTGTGGATGCGGCCGTGCGGTGAACAGCGCGAAACCAAAACGCATTCAGGCAAACAATTGCAATTGTAATTGAGCCGAGACTCCTCCCACTCTCTCGCTTTCTGTGTGTGTGTATCTGTGCCTGAGCTTCTGTATTTGTGTCTGCTTACGGGCTGGAATTGTCTTGGTGTGAGTGAGTGAGTGAGAGAGTGGGTCTGTTTGCATTGTTATTTCTACAGCGTTGGGTCGATGGGTTGCCTCGTTCTCGTTCGGTCGCTTAGTGGCAATAAAAGAATGCTCATTCCATAGGGAAATTATGAAAGCGGATTTCTTTTGTTTAGAATCGTTTCTAGATTGCATGCAGCGAAGCGGCGTGGCCCATGCACACATGTCTGAGAATGTACTTGTGGTGTGTGTGTGGGTGTGAGAGCAGCTTTATAGCCATTTCCGCTTATTGCTAATGCGACTGCTACTGCTGCGGCGGCAGTGCACAGATCTTTGCGATTACACGAACGCCTCGCACCATTCGAGTCTAATGTTGATTGCAGCATCAGATATTTATTAATTTCGAAGGATACAGAACCAAAACCCTCCACAAAGTGTAAAGGGATCAACGAAAGAGTTGAAGTGCTTTCTCAGGGGATTTGCTTGGAATTAAAACATTATACTCGTAACCATAGAGTTCAAGGCAACACTTTCACTAGCTTAAAAGTTAATATTAATTAATTGAAGGATGCATAATCCTTGCTTGAGGTTATTCGATGGCACTTTTCATTGGAAAATGCAGGGACACTCAAATGTAAATAATTTGTAAGCTCTTCCTAAGGGCATACATCCTTCGTTTTTCTTATAGCATTTTATGCCT
>NW_023269832.1:0-8730 GCF_008121235.1 Drosophila subobscura | reverse complement strand
GGTCCATAGATTAACTGCGGGAGGCATGAGCAGGCAGAATACCGCCAAAATAACAAGACCTACATTTCAGAATATCGGAAATATTTTGTTGATGAAAATGTAACTTGAAAAAGGATTGCGAATCTCTTACCAAAGGCTATCCATCGCGGTCGATGTCCCCGACCGGCGTAGTAAGCTAGGAAGGCCGATGAGAAAACTGTGCTTATATCATTTCCCACCGAAATGACTCCGGTGATCTTTGTGGGTATTTTGTAACGCTTTTCCAAAGTGGTGAGGGTTCCGTTAGAGTACGAGAAGGCTATGGACAGAAAGCAGCCAGCAATCCCATAGATAACCATGTACATGTTATCACTAGCAAATCTGTTTCAGAGAATTACTCGTAGGTAAGGCAGAACAAGAGCAGAGATGAGTACGGATACCTTTGCAGGGTGGAACCTTTGAACCTCCAGAAACCACATGTAGTATCCGAAGTATCTTCCTGCTGCTCAGGCACTTTTTTGTCCTTCAGGAACTCTGAGTTTTCTGTCTCTTCGCTAGCCATTCTGATCGCTCCCGTCGAACTAATCTTTCATACTGAACCAAAACTCAGACAGAGAGTGCCATGGTGATTAAAAAGCTCCCAGATAGGGATTTATGGTAGACAGCTGAAGTGGCAATACAGTACCGTTTTTGTTTGTCCAAATTTTACAATGCTATATACTCGCACGCTTGTGAACTCCGAGCTGTAATTCTTTTCAAGCATGCATATGTACATACTGTTAGTACTCGTACTATGTTCGAAGATAAGCAGTTGCCAGCTCTCTTTCTATGCAAAGACTGTAAATTGTTGTGTGTGTGGAGTGGTGGTAGCGATATAGAACGCCAGGATTAATCTTGTTTGGCTTCTATCAATTTTGACCGTATCATGACACTTTGCAAACAATTTTACACTTTGGTAAGCTTTTATATTCTGTGTACTGGCCTGTCTTTATGTTTATATTTTCTTTATTTCAGTCTTTGTTTTCGTTGTTGCATCAGTCAAAACTTAGGGCTCTTAACCTTATCGTTCTGCTAATCGTACGCCCATTTGGATTCGAATATTGTACACCGGACCGGACCTTCCTCAAGTAAGCGCCGTCTGCTAACGAACAGTCGCTGCACAAATATTGAGCCTACTCCAAACGCTTCCGCTGTCAGGGAATATAAGAGCATGATGTTGTTTCGATCCCCTGGAATGCTATCCTGCGTACAATCGGGCCTTTGGCTATGCTAATTTAAATGTCTCTGAGCGAATAAATATATTTTAATACAAAAATCATCTAAAATTTAAGTGCTAGAGAAAGCAATCATAAAATGCTCAATAATTATTGGTTTTTTCAAGAACATATTGTTCCAAGAACTTACTAACCTTATATTTAATTGTTATCATATTTTTTAGCTATTTTGAAAGATGATTTATGATTTTTGTACTAGAGAAATTTCAAAGAACATATAAAAATATATAGAATCATGGGAAGCTCTGGGATCTTTTTTTTTCTATAAGCAAAACAAATTTTAAAATGTGGAGCCACTACCACTGACCGGTTGAGAATATAATAAACACCATGTTTAAAGTCAATCCATTTATTTTGAAAATTAAAATTAATTGAATTGTATTATCGAGAAATCTTTGATACCCTCATATACATATGTACATAGAACCCTCCTGATCTCACAGTTAGAATACACTTTATTAACATTATTATACAGGGCTCTTTGGAGAAATCACACATTGATATAGACACCAAAAATATTCACTCACACAGCTTTTTCTTAAGAGTAATGCAAACTAAAATCTAGATCTCTGTATTCTTCTCATTGTTGGCCTCCTCCTCGTGCTGGACAATCTGCATTTCGACCTCCTTGACCTCCTCGTCGAAGATTTTCAGATCCTTGGCATAATACCAAACACCCAGATCGAACACAGAACCAATGGCAATGAATACAGCAGCGGTAAAGTTCAGTGTATACCTGTAAAGAGCGATAAGTGTTAGCCATTTTAACCCATTTAATTCCTCGAGTGGGGGAGGAGTTTCCTCACCTCATGGACAGCGGATCGTAGAGCCAGCAGTTGCCTTTGTTCGTGCAGGTTTTGCCCCAGACCAGGCACACCCGATCGAAGACCCAGCCAAAGAAGATGGGACTGGGAATGAAGGCCAGCATGGAGCACATGGTCATGCCAAAGCCCATGGCAGCCGTCTTATCCTTCTCGGGCACACAGCGCACGGACACGAGGAAATTGGATGCTCTACCGCTGGCTCCAATGAACTTCAGGCAGCACATCACCGCCAGAACGACACGAACTGCGTCCAGCAGTTGACGGGACAGGATCCGGGCATTGCCTGTCCGCTTGCCAGACTCTGAATGGAAGAGGTAATTATTTAAGAGCGGTTATAGAGATCTAACAAGAAGTAGCTACCTCCAAGTGCGAGAGACTCGTGGTGTCCAGTGTGGCATTCTCAAGACTGAGGTCAAGGCTGGTAATCCTTTGAACTGAGCTGTGGAGTTGCCCCATTCATCGCCAGGAATGCAGGAGCAATCGTAAAAGATCTGCAACGATTGAGAGATTTTGATTATTTACGGCTGGTTAAGGTTGGTATCCTGCGCTTACCTTTCTGCCATCCGAGTTGATTTGTTGACCCTTGCAGCCCGCGTGGCAGGCGGAGATGTACGTCATGTTGTTCTCCCCGCACACGGGCGAGTACCGAACGTAGTCGCAGGAGCAGGCCGAGTTGCATGTGGTCGTGTTGCTGCCCAGCGAACTGTCGTGGATGTTGACAATCACCGAGCTCTCGTTGCCGGGGCATCCGATGAAGGCGTAGGCCAGGATGCCCGCCATCGTGAGGAAGCCACAGATCACGTTCCAGGCAGCCATGTAGCGGGCCCTCGGCTTATAGCGGGGATATGATGAACCCAGATAGCAGCACCCCAACGGCAGAGAATGCGAGGGCCACGGTGCCAGTGACCATGGAGGATGTGGCTGCCGATTGCCTGTACTGCACCTCGATGTACTTGGGTGTGAAGATCCAGTAGGAGTGTAGCCCACCAGGTAGAAAATGCTCGACAGCGTGTTGCACATGTACGTCTTGTTGGTGGTCAGGCGCCTGAAGGTCTTCAGCATATCCTGGAACGAGGCTTTCGGCTCGACGGGGGACATCTGGTCCAGTTCGGCAGTCAGCGGCTCCTTCTCCGTGCTCTCCCTTATTCTTCAGCGATAGCCGCTCCTTCGCGCCTCCGACTCTCCTCCACCTTGCGACGGGCCAACGCCCGCGGCAGCTCCTTCGGGAACATCGAAAGAAAGACCCCGAAAAGGACAGCAAACCGCCCATTACCAGCCAGCCCAGCCACCAGGCTCCCAGCCAGCGAGGATCCTTTGTTATTGATCACCGGATGCAACTGTGGGGCGATGTACAGCCTCAGGCAAAAGGAGGCCAGGGCATATCCGATGGCGGGACCCAGCATGCGCAGGAAATACGAGAGACCTTGGGGGATTACAAGATAAGACAAGTAGCTATTAATGCTAGTCGATAACTCTGACAAGGCAACACGAATCATCTTCTTTGAGATTCTTCTAGAATCCAGATCTACATTGTATGTAGCCATTTTGATAGACTGTTGATCCTGACATTTGATAGTGCGAACAACTAATCAGCAGATCTCATGGCCATCCATGAGAGCTGCCAAGAAAAATGGCACCCCCACCCACGCGTTGTATTTTCCCCCACTTATCTGAGAGCACACAATAGATCAAGGCAGGTGAGAGATACTGAGAGATGTGAGAGATTAACCACTAGGCTGGCCTGGGGCCTTTTATGGCCTGGCGTCGGCTCGGTTTGAACTGGTTTGCTGTTTGCTGTACCTCACTCAACAGTGCCGGAGTCTTGGACTTCTTCGTGTTGTCGTCCATGTAAGACAATTACCGAGGGTATAGTACAGGGATCCGCCGATTCTTCGATATGAACTGCGCCACAAACAGGAGCAGTTAGGGCGCAAAGTTGCCCTCGCCAATCTCGCGCTCTGGTCCGCCCCCATTCAGGGCGGCAGAGTGTCTTCGAGCGCTGCTCCTCGATGGCTCCATGGTGGCGTTCTCATCGGGCATGCCCCCTGAACTCCGAGAGGTAAGGGCCAGGGCGTCCTCGCCGGGGCCGTACAGGGAAGTGTGGTGTGGGTGGTCAGCACGCAGAACAAGACAATAGTCAGGGAGACCTGGAGGAGTGGGCGATTAGCTGGAACTCAATCTAAAAGAAGCGATTTTGCATGCTGCACTTACCGAATCCTATCCAGCGGGGCCGATGTCCCTTGCCCGCATAGTAGGCGAGGACGGCGGAGACCAGGGTCTGGTTGATGTCATTGCCCACCGAAATGATGCCGGTGTTCTTCGAGGGGATCTTGAAGCGCTTCTCGATCGTTGTGATGGTGCCATTGAAGTAGGCATACGTCATCGAGAAGACGCAGCCCACGATGCCGTAGAGGAGCACATACGCCGTCTGGTTGGCAAATCTGGGGATTGGGGAAGAGAATGAGCTGGAATACTCCAGGGAATGTGCAGGAATTCACCCACCGCTGATAGAACTGGCCCCTTGAATATCCAGAAGCCGCACGTCACTCTTCTCCAGCGGCGACTCGTTCAGCAGTCGGTTGATCTCCTCGGTCATGAGGCGGTCGTGCTCTGATTTCTGTTTTTCTTTTTCTTAGATTTGGCCGGTTTGGGCGTCGTCTTGGCCTCTTCGTCCTCGCCAGCAGGCACTTTGGATTTTGCGTGCTTGGTGCCGTTGTCCAGTAGCCTGGCCTCCCCATCAGCCTCATCGTTCGCCCGCTCACGTGGTGAATCTGTTGAGTTGCTCTCCAATTCATGCTCCTCCTCCTCCTCCTCCGGCTTCCACACTGTGCGGATTCTCGCCCTGCACCATCTTAATTAACTGTCTGAAGCCCTCGACTGCGTCTTCACTGGGGTCTCGATCTCGATTTCGATCTTGCTTTGGCACGTGGGCCACTTCCGCTTTGGATACTGAACGCACACACTCATGCACACGTGGGGACTGGGGACTGGGGACTGTAGTTGTGTAATTGTCCACAATTTTGTTCTTAATTTTCGCCAGATCTTTCACTGGCAATTACAAAAATTGAGAACCGGGTACGAAGAACAACCTAATGCGTGGCAGTACGCGAACGAAGTGACATGATCTGCTGGGGCAGCGCTGATCTTAACTGGATCTACAGGCGGACGAGTTCCGTGCGGTTGTCCGTGTCAGTCCTGATCTCTCTCTCTCTCTCTGACGTTCCGGCTATCTCTTGTCCCGTAGCTGTCTATCGCCAGATCTCGGTAGATGCCGCCGCTATACGTACGTCTTATACTGTTGTCGAATAAAATATTATCTCAAACCGAGCTATCCCAATGCTCCATGGGCTCTAATCTTGGATAATTTTCGAGACATGAGCGCATCCAGCGTCCTCCTTTCATTGCTACTGCTCCTGCTGCTGCTGCTGCTGCTTCGGTTGATACCTGAAAAATTTACAATTTGTTTGCGAGTTTCATATTAAAAGTAGATATAGAATGGACTGCCAAAGTCTAAGATAAGCTCGGACGAGACGGACAAGGCGGAAAAGTGATAGCGGGTGGAGCAGACGAAACGGGCGGCTGCTTGCGTATACCACCCCATCTCGGCTCCGTAGGAGCGCATTGATGAACACGTCAATGCGCTCCGCCACAGATAAGGACCCCGAAGAGGCTGGGTAAACATTTGGAGCCCTGTAGATAGATACTACATTCGCCTCATCATTGTTTTTTGAGCTTCGGCTTAAAACTGGCTATCAATGCTGATGTCTTGTTATCACTATCGCAATGACTATTTTGTGTAGCTTATGTATACGAAGTACATTCAGCTCTCGGAAGCGATCCGCTTTATTTTATTTTGTTCATTATTTTTTCATTCTCCATTCTCTGCCCATCCGTCCCACCAATGAAGCGGAGACTTAGAGACTCAATCTCAACATGAGTTCTATTATTTTAATATATTGCCTCTGTGTGCCTCTTGTTTGGGTGTGTTGCGTGTTATTTGGTGGCTCATGTACCGCCACGGTTTCGCATGTTAGATATTTATGCGCAGCTTATCCTTGAACTTTATCTTGATTGTGGTTTGCCGTTCTTGATAAATATTTAAATGGGGAGGAATCTTGTGCGCTTCTTTACATGTTTGGTTTTAGTATCTGCTTTTCCGACATTTTCTCAGAAACCATTTTCGGCAAAAAATTTAGAGATTAATTTACGCTTGAATCACTTTTCACAATAATGTATTTTTGATTGGTTTTATTTGTGGACTCGTGGACGGCGCGCATCACACGTAGTAAGAACCCAACACCCAAACAAGATCGTAAACGAACTGAACTAATCTAAATGTGGCACGTTGTGAATGCTCGGCTCGAATTACTCATACTCATCTCCAGGAAGATGATCCACTTCTCCATTCTCATTGCCATCCCCATCCACATCCCCATGCTTATTCTCATCTATGTAGACATATTTCCATCTCTAGACTCTCGTCTTGGCTTCTTCACCCGAGCCTTCCACTCGGTCTCAGTCTTGGGCTCTCGGGCTTCTCTCAATGTGTTTTGAGGACTGTGTCCACTGACACCAATTCGAGTCGAGTCCGGAGTCCACAGTTAGCCATGCGCATCCACTAAAAGGTGGCCCCAGTACACATATCAAAGCCCAATGGGAGCTGCTCTACTAAATTGGATACTGACGAATGTGTGATTGAATGTGAACGTGAATCTGCAGAGCAGCAAGAATTAAGAAAAGACTGACTAAAAGACTCTTTCTTTTTAAACAAAGCCAAAGAGAAAGGTTGTAGACTGTATGGAAGGTATTCATAGTGCTTTACTGGAGACCTACTAATCAATGAGGGAAGCTTCAGCTAAACAGTTTCAATTTGTGGCTAGCACATGTCAATGAGATGGGGCTACCTTTAAGGTCTACGATTTATCAATCAGCCCCATGCACTTACAATGGTAGCTATCGGGTTTCATTAAGCTTTACTCTCTCCGTCTAAGATCGTAAACGATAAGCACTGCAAAGTTGGTCTTCTTTCCATCAAAGTGAATTCAAATTTTGCAATTACAAAGCGACCACCATATGTACCAGGCAGGTACTAGTACTCACAGTCGAGCTGTTAGGCAAAATGATAATCCAGAGACATCTCCACGGAATATGCATATGGGTGAGTACTACTCGTGCGACATCATATGTTTCCGGCAGGGCAATAAAATCAAAAGGCCTCATTCCATATCAATTGAGCGGCAATAAAATGGCAGCCAGTCCGGGCATGTTTCTTATTATTTATTATTTTTATTATTATTTTCCATTTTCGCAAAACACCAGCTGCAAGGAAAGGAGCAAAACCAGGAGCAAACGTGGGGGTAGGGGATTTCCATATAGCACACAGCAATTGCAGCACATGATACACCATGAGGGCTCAGCATAAAATAACAGCCAAATAAAAGACCAGAGAGCCAGAGACACAAATGTGAAAGCATCTTTATCTTTGTTTTCTTGTTGTGTGGCGTTGTGTTGGCCTGCACTCGCCCGTAAGTATGCTGTGCGGAAAAGCAAGGGGGAAAATCGCACCACCCACACTCTGTGCTTGGCTGGGCTGGGCTGGGCTGCTGGGCTTCTTTATGTCTGGCACGCGTTTGGTTCGGTTTGCGATTTTATTTCCGGGCAAAACGTATGCAAATGATGCGCGTTCTTCTCCGTTTCCCTTCCTTATCGCTGTGGTACACATACAGAACGCCAGCGGAAAATGAGGAAGGCAAGCGATTGACAATAAATAATAACCTAGCTCTCTTCTGGTTTTTTGGCAAATCAAGTGAATCGCCATGAATTATAGACGAATGCAAAACTTGTTTATCGGCTGAACAGCCAACAGGATATGGACTGAAGGAGTCTTCATATATCTCTGGCTGTGAATTGGGGCCAAAGTCGTAGTCGTAGTCTCGGGTTCTGGCTCTTAACTTAACTGCAAGATGAATGCTGAGACGGCTTTACCAACGCCACAGCGAACACATTCCCAGGCAGAGTCGCAACGAAGTTGTAACTTCCGCTACACAGAGTGTCGCAAGGGTGGCGGGAGAGACGATGCCAACTAAACCGCTTACACTCAATTTGCGCGCAAAGGAACTTGACACCCACACACAACGGAGCACACCCACAGATACACAGATACACATACAACCATGCGCAGAGAGATACAAGAGAGCGACACATGTGTAACCGCACAGGCCCAAGGCCTCAGCTTTGTTCTCCCCTCTGTCCTGCACGGCACCGCGGGCACATGTCAGCACTTTGTTGTGATTTCCGTTTCCGCTGTCAGCTACATCCCTTTGCATCACCGCATCCACCCTTTTACCCCCTTCACGCGAATGGGAATGGCAGTGGAAACGTGCGAGTGAGTGAGTGTTTATTGATATTGTTGTCTTCCTTGCTTTCCCACATAACGGCATTTTAACTATTGTTTCAGTATCACTGCCCATACCCTCACGGGGCGAAAGGGTTGCTGGGCCTCAATCCTTTGACGATTTATTTAATTGAATTTTACTAAGGAATTCTTCCTGAATCTGTAAATTATTTCTACAAATCATTTATGTGTAAGAGCATCTGTTATTTCGTTATATTGTCCATAATAGAATGAATCCTTTGTTGTGTTCGTTTAACCC
>NW_023269831.1:0-9504 GCF_008121235.1 Drosophila subobscura | reverse complement strand
ATCTGTGGTGGAAGGCAACGCACCGGAAAACACGCCCACTAATAACAGACAGCTTTAATTTAAAAACAGCAGATTTATAACACCCTAATACTTACAGACAGAATATCACAGCCTTTTTTCCATAATGTAAACAAACAATTGTAGCTCCCAGTCAGCATCTTCTTCTTTTTTTTGTACACATGTGCCAGAAAATACTAGTCCCCTCTAAAAAAATACTGAATAATCGTTATCGAGGCTAATAAGAAATACTGTTAAAAATATTTAAAAAAAAAAAAAAAAATATATCACAGTTTAAGACTAGAATTATGTTCCTGCCTGTAAATATCACGGTTTATGTTAAGAATATTTGTACATGCGTCTAAATGTATGCGAAAACAAATAAATTAAAGCTGACGACCACCTATGGTGGCCTAACAGTCTTATTGTGATCGCGCCGACGACAAAAATCCAAATACACAGCTGCCTTTTTTCCATAACAGGAAAACAAACCCCGTACCATCCATCAATCTTCTTCTTTTTATCCACAAAAGTTGTTTACTTAGTTTTGGTATTAAATACTGAATAATCGTTTGTGGAGGGGTAAGCAAATTTGTTTAAAAAAAAAACAGGCGGAGTATCTTTGCATAGGTTCTTGTGTTTATTTCCTTCCTGAAATATCACGGTTTATGTTAAGAATGATTTGTTCCTAAATGTATGCGAAAACAAATAAATTCAAGCGACGACCACCATGGTGGCCTAACAGTCTTATTGGTCTCCATTATAACGACATTAATCATCCAAAAACCTGGCAACATCACTGAAATCAATCTTTCATCCCTCCAAAGACTATCCAACCACCCATAATGAGGCGATAGCCTTCCCACTTAAGCCCAGAATGACGCTTTGCAGCCTGTCAATGACAAATGTAACCCCTGCCAACAACAAGGTTTGTTAGATAACGAAGCGTCCTGCCACAGCACTCCAACTGAGAATATTTGGGATCGCGTTCTACAGGCCAGGCGCGAAGTTGCATGAATGGCGACGACCTTTTTTTTGGTGGATCCAGAAGCAGAATCCAGCGACAATGGAAATAATTCTATAAACACACTTCTTCCATTCTTGCAGAACAACAATGAAAATTGTCAACCGGATGCCCAAATATGACATGTAGACGGCAGCGAAAATCACAAATCAAAGCCAAATTCTCTCTCAATTGCCAGATGAACGCATTGTCGTATTCAAATTTCGAACCTGAAAGAAAAGAACCAATTAATCACCAGCATAGACCAAAACATACTCACCTGAGGCTTGAAACAGCAAATTTCTTAAACAGGGCAGCTCCATATCATAGCGCGGTCGGTCGGTCGCCTTCTGCAAATTTCAAATGAGAATTTCTAAATGGTTAATTCAAGAACAAACGTTTATTAACTTTAAATGGCGTTATCGATAACGGTCAACTATCGTTATGTAAAAGTACAGATTGACCAAAAATAAATAAAATGACTTTTAAATGATATTTGGCCTATATGAACATATATATATAGCTATTTTTACAAAACCAACAGAAAAAATATACGCCAAAACTCCGTTAGTCAAAAATAATAAAAACCAAAATATTTAAATAAAAAGCGGTTCGTGCGAAAAAGTCGCCCAAGATCCTGGATTGGTTTCACGTTGGATTTTAAACACACAACTCAATCGATAGGGAATGGCAGCTGTAAAGGGAAAAGGGCCAACATTCGTTTTTTTGTTATCGGTAATTTATTTGATCGGCCAAATTTGCCTTTTTAATCGGCCAACATTCGACAAACGGCATTTGGCCAACATGCCTCTTTTGATCGTTCCAAGATCACAGAACATGAGCGCACAACACCAGCCTTTTTGATCGGCCAACATTCGTTTTTTTTTGTTGGCCACATGCCTCTTTGATCGGCCAACATGCCTCTTTTTGATCGGCCAACATTCGTTTTTGTTGGCCAAATGGAGCGGCAATCGGTGCGACACATGGAGCAGCATCTTTTCAATCGGCCAACATTCGACAACACGCCCACGGCCCATGCCTCTTTGATCGGCCAACATGCCGCCGGCGGGCCAACATTCGTTTTTGAGCCACCGCGCAGCAGCGGTTGGCCAAGCTCACCCAAGGTCCCAACAGCAATGATCGGCCAACATTCGTTTTTGCACAGCCCTTTGATCGGCCAACATGCCTCTTTTTGATCGGCCAACATTTTTTTTTGGCCAACATAATATTTTTTTTGATTTATTTATTTATTTATTTTTTTATTATATACATATTTTTTTTGTTATATTTATTTTTGATTTAATAACATGCCTCTTTTATCGGCCAACATTCGTTTTTATATTATTATATTTAATTTTAATCGGCCAACATGCCTCTTTTTGATCGGCCAACATTCGTTTTTTGGCTCATGCACTTATACCAATGTAGCCGCCTTTTTTGATCGGCCAACATTCGTTTTTGTTGGCCCATGCCTCTTTGATCGGCCAACATAGCCTGGGGCGGCCAACATTCGTTTTTTTGGCTACATCCACTTTCGTTTTTTTGTTGGCAAATGCCTCTTTGATCGGCCAACATTTTTCTTTTTGGTTCGGCCAACATTCGTTTTTTTCAAACTAGCGACTTTATGAAGCAGCTTGCCCCAAATATAAATGCCTGTTTTTCTGATCCCCTCTATGCCAACATTCGTTTTTTTTTTGGACCAAGGGATAAACGGTTATAAGCATTTAAATCGGCACAACACAACAATTTTTGATTGGCGTTTCGTTTTTTTTGGCCAAATATTTTTCCTCTTTGATCGGCCAACATACACTTTTTGATCGAATAAACATTTTTTGTTGACACACATGAGACTTTGATCGGCCAACATGCCTCTTTTTGAAATAAAACAAAAAATTTTTTTTTCACACTACCAAATAATTTTTGATCGCCCATTGTTTTTTTTTTGCAACAGCAGCATCAGCAACATCCTCTTTTTTGGGCCAACATTCGTTTTTTGCCGCAGCCACCATGCCGCCGCATCCGCATCCCCAACATTCGCCGATGAACTCCTCGTCCGCGTTCCGATTTCGTTTTGTTGGCCACCACCACGAAGGCCTTCCAACATGCCTCTTTTTGATCGCTCTCCTCGCTCCCTTTTTTGCCTGCCAGGATGCCGCCGGATCGGCCAACATGCCTCTTTTTGGTCCGCAACATTCGGAAAAGCGGTACGCCACATGCGCACTTTGATCAGCCAACATGGCTCTTTTTGATCGCAAAAGCAACATTCGTTTATTCGTTTTTTTGTTGGCCAGGATCGGATCGAGCGACTGGAGCGTGAAATGGAGCGGCAACATTCGTTTTTGGCAGAAGGAGCTGCATCTGCATCATCCAACATGCCTCTTTTTGACAACACGCCCACGCCCACACCCACCCACAACACCGCCGGCGGCGCGAAACTTTGGATGTGGTGGAGCCACCGCGCAGCTCCTCCAGCGGCAGCAACTCAGCAGCCAAGGCAGCAGCAGCAGCAGCCTCTTTTTTGATCGCCGCAACACAAAAATTTATTTTAATTTAATATTAAATTTATTTATTTATTTATTAATTTATTATATACATATATTGTTATATTTATTTTAATTTAAATATTAAATTTATTTATTTATTAATTTATTATATATATTATTATATTTAATATTAATACCCATGTGGCTTGGGCTTCTAGCTGCGTGTTCATTGGCTCATGCACTTATACAAATGTAGCAGGGTTGCGCGCTCTACACTCACTGATACCCATGTATTGGGGCCTAGCTGCGTTTTCATTGGCTACACCCACATACAAATGCCTCTTTTTTATCGGGCAACATTAGCTACGTTTTTTCTTGGTTCAAACAAATGTAGCTGGGGCTTTTGTTGGCGCAGCTTTTCTGAGCCACATACGTGGTTCCGCTTTGGAAGCATAAAAATAAATTGATTTTCTGTATCCCCTCTATGCTCATATATTTCCCAAATACATTTTGGGACGAAAGCGATGAACGGTTATAAGCATATAAATATGTTTTTTTTAACAACAATTGACTTGGGGACAAATATTTTCCATTAGGTTTTCAGCGTACACTGTGTGAATAAACATAAAGCGGCACACACGAGACTGCGAAAGCGACTTGAAAAGAAAAAACAAATAAAACAAAAAAATTGTTTTTCACTACCAAGACCATACTCTCCAAGGAGCGCGACAAGGACAGGGACAGGGAGCAGGAGCGAGACGGAACACGCCCACGGCCCACGGCCCACATCTGCACATCAAGCAGGAGCACGACAACACGCCCACGCCCACACCCATCGCCGGCGGGCGAAACTTTGATGTGGTGGAGCCACCGCGCAGCTCCTCCAGCGGCAGCAACTCACCCAAGGTCCCAACAGCAGCAGCAGCAGCAGCAGCACACAACAACAACAAAAAATTTATTTTAATTTAATATTAAATTTATTTATTTATTTTATTAATTTATTATATACATATATTGTTATATTTATTTTAATTTAATATTAAATTTATTTATTTATTTATTAATTTATTATATATATTATTATATTTAATATTAATACCCATGTGGCTTGGGCTTCTAGCTGCGTGTTCATTGGCTCATGCACTTATACAAATGTAGCAGGGTTGCGCGCTCTACACTCACTGATACCCATGTAGCTGGGGCTTCTAGCTGCGTTTTCATTGGCTACACCCACTTATACAAATGTAGCAGGGTTGGGCGCATTTTTCTGTGGTTCTGAGATCACATACCTTTTTTTCAAACTTGCGACTTTATGAAGAAGCAGCTTGCCCCAAATAAAAATAAATTGATTTTCTGTATCCCCTCTATGCTCATATATTTCCCAAATACATTTAGGACGAAAGGGATAAACGGTTATAAGCATATAAATATGTATACACACAAACAAACAATTGACTTGGCGTTGCAAATAAATATTTTCCATTAGAGTATTCAGCGTACACTGTGTGAATAAACATAAAGAGACACACACGAGACTGCGAAAGCGACTTGAAAAAAAAAAAAAAAAAAAAAAAATTGTTTTCACTACCAAATAATGTACGCCCATTGTGTGCAACAGCAGCAGCAGCAGCAGCATCCGCGTGGGGCAGTGCTGGTGGGGCAGCCGCAGCCACCGCCGCCGCATCCGCATCCCCACCAGCCGATGAACTCCTCGTCCGCGTTCCGCCCGTGGGGACCCACCACCACGAAGGCCTTCCTGCACACGCCTACAATGCGACAATGCGACGCTCTCCTCGCTGCCCTACGCCTGCCAGGAGCCGCCGGAGCTGCAGAATCCCGAGCGCGTGGTCCGCAGCACGGAAAAGCGGTACGCGGAGCGCACGTACCAGCCCAATGTGGCGCTGGCGCCGCGCAAGAGCATACTCTCCAAGGAGCGCGACAAGGACAGGGACAGGGAGCGGGAGCGCGAGCGACTGGAGCGTGAAATGGAGCGGCAGAGGGTGCGGCAGAAGGAGCTGCATCTGCACATCAAGCAGGAGCGAGACGACAACACGCCCACGCCCACACCCCCACCACAACAACACCGCCGGCGGGCGAAACTTTGGATGTGGTGGAGCCACCGCGCAGCTCCTCCAGCGGCAGCAACTCACCCAAGGTCCCAACAGCAGCAGCAGCAGCAGCAGCAGCAACACAAAAATTTATTTTAATTTAATATTAAATTTATTTATTTATTTATTAATTTATTATATACATATATTGTTATATTTATTTTAATTTAATATTAAATTTATTTATTTATTAATTTATTATATATATTATTATATTTAATATTAATACCCATGTGGCTTGGGCTTCTAGCTGCGTGTTCATTGGCTCATGCACTTATACAAAAAAATAGCAGCAGGGTTGCGCGCTCTACACTCACTGATACCCATGTAGCTGGGGCTTCTAGCTGCGTTTTCATTGGCTACACCCACTTATACAAATGTAGCAGGGTTGGGCGCATTTTTCTGTGGTTCTGAGATCACATACCCTTTTTTTCAAACTTGCGACTTTATGAAGCAGCTTGCCCCAAATAAAAAATAAATTGATTTTCTGTATATCCCCTCTATGCTCATATATTTCCCAAATACATTTAGGACGAAAAGGGATAAACGGTTATAAGCATATAAATATGTATACACATAACAACAATTGACTTGGCGTTGCAAATATTTTCCATTAGAGTATTCAGCGTACACTGTGTGAATAAACATAAAGAGACACACACGAGACTGCGAAAGCGACTTGAAAAGAAAAAAATAAAACAAAACAAAAAAAAAATGTTTTCACTACCAAATAATGTACGCCCATTGTGTGCAACAGCAGCAGCAGCAGCAGCATCCGCGTGGGGCAGTGCTGGTGGGGCAGCCGCAGCCACCGCCGCCGCATCCGCATCCCCACCAGCCGATGAACTCCTCGTCCGCGTTCCGCCCGTGGGGACCCACCACCACGAAGGCCTTCCTGCACGCCTACAATGCGACGCGACGCCTCCTCGCTGCCCTACGCCTGCCAGGAGCCGCCGGAGCTGCAGAATCCCGAGCGCGTGGTCCGCAGCACGGAAAAGCGGTACGCGGAGCGCACGTACCAGCCCAATGTGGCGCTGGCGCCGCGCAAGAGCATACTCTCAAAGGCGCGACAAGGACAGGGACAGGGAGCGGGAGCGCGAGCGACTGGAGCGTGAAATGGAGCGGCAGAGGGTGCGGCAGAAGGAGCTGCATCTGCACATCAAGCAGGAGCGAGACGACAACACGCCCACGCCCACACCCACGCCCACAACACCGCCGGCGGGCGAAACTTTGGATGTGGTGGAGCCACCGCGCAGCTCCTCCAGCGGCAGCAACTCACCCAGCAACAGCCCAGCAGCAGCAGCAGCAGCAGCAAAAAAAACAAAAAATTTATTTTAATTTAATATTAAATTTATTTATTTATTTATTAATTTATTATATACATATATTGTTATATTTATTTTAATTTAATATTAAATTTATTTATTTATTAATTTATTATATATATTATTATATTTAATATTAATACCCATGTGGCTTGGGCTTCTAGCTGCGTGTTCATTGGCTCATGCACTTATACAAATGTAGCAGGGTTGCGCGCTCTACACTCACTGATACCCATGTAGCTGGGGCTTCTAGCTGCGTTTTCATTGGCTACACCCACTTATACAAATGTAGCAGGGTTGGGCGCATTTTTCTGTGGTTCTGAGATCACATACCCTTTTTTCAAACTTGCGACTTTATGAAGCAGCTTGCCCCAAATAAAAATAAATTGATTTTCTGTATCCCCTCTATGCTCATATATTTCCCAAATACATTTAGGACGAAAGGGATAAACGGTTATAAGCATATAAATATGTATACACATAACAACAATTGACTTGGCGTTGCAAATATTTTCCATTAGAGTATTCAGCGTACACTGTGTGAATAAACATAAAGAGACACACACGACTGACTGCGAAAAAGGACTTGAAAAGAAAAAACAAATAAAACAAATAAAACAAAAAAATTGTTTTTCACTACCAAATAATGTACGCCCATTGTGTGCAACAGCAGCAGCAGCAGCAGCATCCGCGTGGGGCAGTGCTGGTGGGGCAGCCGCAGCCACCGCCGCCGCATCCGCATCCCCACCAGCCGATGAACTCCTCGTCCGCGTTCCGCCCGTGGGGACCCACCACCACGAAGGCCTTCCTGCACGCCTACAATGCGACGCTCTCCTCGCTGCCCTACGCCTGCCAGGAGCCGCCGGAGCTGCAGAATCCCGAGCGCGTGGTCCGCAGCACGGAAAAGCGGTACGCGGAGCGCACGTACCAGCCCAATGTGGCGCTGGCGCCGCGCAAGAGCATACTCTCCAAGGAGCGCGACAAGGACAGGGACAGGGAGCGGGAGCGCGAGCGACTGGAGCGTGAAATGGAGCGGCAGAGGGTGCGGCAGAAGGAGCTGCATCTGCACATCAAGCAGGAGCGAGACGACAACACGCCCACGCCCACACCCACGCCCACAACACCGCCGGCGGGCGAAACTTTGGATGTGGTGGAGCCACCGCGCAGCTCCTCCAGCGGCAGCAACTCACCCAAGGTCCCAACAGCAGCAGCAGCAGCAGCACCAGCAACACAAAAATTTATTTTAATTTAATATTAAATTTATTTATTTATTTATTAATTTATTATATACATATATTGTTATATTTATTTTAATTTAATATTAAATTTATTTATTTATTAATTTATTATATATATTATTATATTTAATATTAATACCCATGTGGCTTGGGCTTCTAGCTGCGTGTTCATTGGCTCATGCACTTATACAAATGTAGCAGGGTTGCGCGCTCTACACTCACTGATACCCATGTAGCTGGGGCTTCTAGCTGCGTTTTCATTGGCTACACCCACTTATACAAATGTAGCAGGGTTGGGCGCATTTTTCTGTGGTTCTGAGATCACATACCCTTTTTTTCAAACTTGCGACTTTATGAAGCAGCTTGCCCCAAATAAAAATAAATTGATTTTCTGTATCCCCTCTATGCTCATATATTTCCCAAATACATTTAGGACGAAAGGGATAAACGGTTATAAGCATATAAATATGTATACACATAACAACAATTGACTTGGCGTTGCAAATATTTTCCATTAGAGTATTCAGCGTACACTGTGTGAATAAACATAAAGAGACACACACGAGACTGCGAAAGCGACTTGAAAAGAAAAAACAAATAAAACAAAAAAATTGTTTTTCACTACCAAATAATGTACGCCCATTGTGTGCAACAGCAGCAGCAGCAGCAGCATCCGCGTGGGGCAGTGCTGGTGGGGCAGCCGCAGCCACCGCCGCCGCATCCGCATCCCCATCCCCACCAGCCGATGAACTCCTCGTCCGCGTTCCGCCCGTGGGGACCCACCACCACGAAGGCCTTCCTGCACGCCTACAATGCGACGCTCTCCTCGCTGCCCTACGCCTGCCAGGAGCCGCCGGAGCTGCAGAATCCCGAGCGCGTGGTCCGCAGCACGGAAAAGCGGTACGCGGAGCGCACGTACCAGCCCAATGTGGCGCTGGCGCCGCGCAAGAGCATACTCTCCAAGGAGCGCGACAAGGACAGGGACAGGGAGCGGGAGCGCGAGCGCGAGCGACTGGAGCGTGAAATGGAGCGGCAGAGGGTGCGGCAGAAGGAGCTGCATCTGCACATCAAGCAGGAGCGAGACGACAACACGCCCACGCCCACACCCACGCCCACAACACCGCCGGCGGGCGAAACTTTGGATGTGGTGGAGCCACCGCGCAGCTCCTCCAGCGGCAGCAACTCACCCAAGGTCCCAACAGCAGCAGCAGCAGCAGCAGCAGCAGCACCCGCAACACAAAAATTTATTTTAATTTAATATTAAATTTATTTATTTATTTATTAATTTATTATATACATATATTGTTATATTTATTTTAATTTAATATTAAATTTATTTATTTATTAATT
>NW_023269830.1:0-9702 GCF_008121235.1 Drosophila subobscura | reverse complement strand
CTCTGCCTCCTGTCTCTGTCCCCGTCTCCTGTCCTCTGTCCTGCCTCTGCCTGTCTCTCTGCCTGTCTCTCTGCCTCCTGTCTCTCTGCCTGTGTCTCTTCCTGTCTCTCTGCCTGTCTCTCTGCTCCTGTCTCTCTGCCTGTCTCTGCCTGTCTCTCTGTCTCCTGTCTCTCTGCCCTGTCTCTCTGCCTGCCTGTCTCTCTGCCTCCTCTCTCTGTCTGCCTGTCTGTCTGCCTGTCTCTCTGCCTGTCTCTCTGCCTGTCTGTCTCTGCCTGTCTGTCTCTGCCTGTCTCTCTGCCTGTCTCTCTGCCTCCTGTCTCTCTGCCTGTCTCTCTGCCTGTCTCTCTGCCTGTCTCTCTGCCTGTGTCTCTGCCTGCCTCTCTGCCTCCTGTCTCTCTGCTCCTCCTCTCTCTGCCTGTCTCTCTGCCTGTCTCTCTGCCTCCTGTCTCTCCTGTCTCTCCTTCTCTGCCTGCCTGTCTCTCTGCCTGTCCTGTCTGCCTGCCTCTCCTCTCTCTGCCTGTCTCTCTGCCTGTCTCTCTGCCTGTGTCTCTCTGCCTGCCTGTCTCTGCCTCCCTCTCTCTGCCTGTCTCTCTGCCTGTCTCTCCTGTCTCTGCCTGTCTCTCTGCTCCTGTCTCTCTGCCTGTCTGTCTCTCTGCCTGTCTCTCTGCCTCCTGTCTCTCTGCCTCCTGTCTCTCTGTCTGTCTCTCTCTGTCTCTCTGCTGTCTCTCTGCCTCCTGTCTCTCTGCCTGTCGCTCTGCCTGTCTCTCTCCCTGCCTGTCTCTCTGCCTGTCCCTCTGCCTGTCTCTCTGCCTGTCTCTCTGCCTGCCTGTCTCTGTCTCCTGTCTCTCTGCCTCTCTGCTGCCTGTCTCTCTCCTGCCTCCTCTCTCTCTGTCCTCTCTCTGCCTGTCTCTCTGCCTGTGTCTCTCTGCTGTCTCTGCTCCTCTCTCTGCCTCCTGTCTCTCTGCCTCCTGTCTCTCTCTGCCTCCTGTCTCTCTGCCTGTCTCTCTGCCTGTCTCTCTGCTCTCTCTCTGCCTCTGTCTCTGCCTGTCTCCTGCCCTCTCTGCCTGTCTCTCTGCTGTGTCTCTGCCTGTCTCTCTCTGCCTGTCTCTCTCTGCCTGTCTCTCCTGTCTCTCTGTCTCTCTGCCTGTCTCTCTCTCCTGTCCTCCTGTCTCTCTCTCCTGTCTCTGTCTCTCTCTGCCCTGTCTCTCTGCCTATCTCTCTGCCTGTTTCTCTGCTCCTGTCTCTCCTGCCTCTCTGCCTGTCTCTCTGCCTCCCCGTCTCTCTTCCTGTCTCTCTGCCTCCTGTCTCTCTGCCTGTCTCTCTGTCTCTCTGCCTGTCTCTCTGCCTCCTGTCTCTCTCCCTGCCTGTCTGTTTGCCTGTTCCTCTGCCTCCTGTTTCTCTGCCTGGCTCTCTGCCTGGCTCTCTGCCTGGCTCTCTGCCTGCCGTCTCTCTGCCTCCTGTCTGTCTTCTGTAGGGGCCGAAAGTAGGGAGATAGCATAGAGCATCACTAATAAACATTCGGTATTCGGTAGCGCTTATAAGTGCATTCCGAAAGAGAACTCCGAAAGTGGATCGTAAGCGCAAGCTTTACGCCGAGCTTACGAAAGAGAGTCGCTGCAGTGTTAGCACATGCAAGCGAGAGCGGCGCTTATCTTAAAAAAGAGAGTTAGGTAGCGTGAGCATAGAAGTTGCCCTTGACGTTTGACCGAAATTCCACTCAATTCAGCGAAAGATCATACGATTGTCCCGTTAAAGCTCGCAAATATCATCCGATCTATGAGCTTTATGTTCTGTACAGCCTAATTTAACTTGGATGAGTTTCGCTTGAGTTAATAGCAAAGAGTCGATCAACGAAAAGAGACGTGATTGTGTCAAGCAATATATATATATATGTATATATATATATATATATGTACATAACCTGCATATAGCTTACGCATTTCCTCGTGGTGAAATTTTTTGTGCAAAAACCGTTTATTCTGAGAAATCTCTGTGGATCGGTGTTAGTACCAAGCGTGAATAAGAATTGACCAAGGTATGTGGGCCGTAGGCTATAACAAGTGATCGGTTTAATTTATGTGAATTAAGTTTAAAGGACAGAGGTCAGGAGCCCTTTCGTCGTTGCAGCCTGAGTGTGCATAAGTACATAGACGGGGTGCTCCACGAGGAGGGAGTATCACCGAAGTGATCCTCCAACCTAAGAGGGGTACCCTTCGACCCTCTCTACTGACGGAAACGCTGAGCACCGAAAACCTCTGACTTGGGTCAACTTTATTGAGGCGTCGCAACCCTTAGGAAGCCCAGTGCCAAAAGGGGCGCCTCGGAACCTTATTCAACTCCAGTGAGAAGACCAGTTTGTCGCGCACTGTAGTGCCAATGTAAGCTGCAGCTTGACCTGCAGTCGGATGTTCCCCGCTTAAGCCCAGTGTGAAGAAGACCAGAACATTGGGCGTGATATTTGACGGGCATGCCTACAGAGTAGCCGCCGCCGACGCTACAGAAAGATGTCCGTAGTTGCTCTGTGTTAACTTACACATTTTCGGAATTTGAGTTAATATGCCTTTTTTAGGCCAATTCTCTGACGGAGATATATAGATATGTATTTTTTGAGCATCGGGAATTATGAGTGTTGGTAGAAAAGAGTGGGTATGAGACCTTAGAATAATTAAATGAAATTACTAAATCGTACTTGCATGTACGCTCGTGTGCATATATTGTTAATACCTTCTATTTTTTTCCCAGAAACCAGCACCTACGTCATCCATGAGCTCATCGATTACGAAAGGAGTAAGGGTTTTAAAATATCAAAACCAAACGAAAACTGTGAGTTTGTAAACTTGACACTATATGTGCACTGAGTATAAATGTAACCTGCGTGTTACTAAATTATTTGATTTAAACCTTTATAATCGTTACCATAATGGGTTAACACCTCTCGCCCCCTTTATTCTATTACCCGCCTATGATTCTTAGTCTTTATACACGCAACAGCCATTAGATACATATACTTAAATTCTTATAATCTAAAATAAGTAAATATTTTAAGTGGGCTAGACTGCCAGAAAAATGAATTCATCCGTAGATTAAGAAAATTTGGAAGATATTGAATATTAATAATAGGAAACCATGGAAATATATCTGAAAGTCTTTGTTTTGAAACCCATTTATAATATGTTCTAAATTCTAATGTCAGTCCTTAGCCAAGCAAGTTCGAAGTGGTAGGATGAAAACTGCCTGATTGTTTTAGGGTCTATACGGTATGATTTACCTGTATGACATAGGCTGGGTGGGTAAAGAAGAGGGATTCTCGACGACATCTGAGTTTCCCGTGCTTTGAATAGAGTAGTTGAGATCATCATTCTCTTTTTTTTTTTTCAAATACTTGATCCATTTTTCATACCTTCAGTCCAGTTTAACCTGTGTTCTGCTTTTGATTTTTTTGATTCTTTTTAAAATGTGCACCTAAAATATTATGCGAGTGTGTGTCAGTACTTAACATAGGAGAGAGTAGAACGAACCCCGACAATCCGGCGAGCTTAGCTAGAGCATAGCTAGAGGTGCACACGAAATCTCCTGGTACTAGTTTGGGTAAAAATACATCCATCCCACACCTGCACGCTACATAATTGGCGCCCAACGTGGGGCCCGACAGGGCATGTTTCTCAAATGGTACATAACATCGGTATCAGAGGCATGTCATTCTGGGGCGAGGCTCCACCGTAGCTCTAAAGTTCCATCCAAAACAATAGTATTATCTTCTCACGAAACAGATAGATCTCTCTAGGTGGGAGTACTACAGTCTTTACATACGGATTATGCGGTTTAATTTCCAAGGTTGGAAAGGTCGACCTATGCATAACTTAGTGTCTCTTAGTCAGGGTAGACTAGCGTAGATAGATAATAACCAAAGAAGCACTTCATGATACGGGACTCCACCAACGAGATCATACAAGATGTTAATTTAGAGAATTGCGGTAGTTATTCTTATAGAGGGATACTCCGACTCAATTATATTCTTGGGCGTTATCTTGATATTGGCTGTTGAGACTCCTGTATCCAAAAACTAGTTCTCGGCAGGGAAACGTCTCAGATTTTCGGAATTACAATGTTCTATTTATAATAGGTAGAGATTGTCCATTATCCACACGTACACTCCCGGAAGCTTACAATAGAAACAGATAGACTAATCAACTACTCAACTATTCAAATCGAAATCGGCAGTTTTAAGAGTGGACCACCCAGATCTTGCTTGGAGAGGACGAACATATTGTTATTTATTTTTGAAAATAATAGAAAAGTTCTTTATTAGTTACTTATATTTTTTTTTTTTGTTGTTTTGCTTAAATATTTTTGTTGTTATTATGGCTGTACACCGTAGTAACGAAAACTTAGCTTCGGCGTTGAGTAGCCAAGAAACGTTTTGCATAATCTGTCAGGGAAGTTTAAGACAAGATCAGCTAATAGCTACTACGCCTTGTCAACATCGCTTCCATAACACGTGCGTATGTGAACACTTAAAAAGGGAAAAATCTTGTCCTGTCTGCAAGACGGAATGCGGTCTGAATAGTCTGCGATACGAGAATAACACTCTAGCAGCGGAATTAAACATAAGTGCAGGGTCCCTACCGTCCAACGTTCAGGCTAATGAACCCTTTGAAACGGCACCATCAGATCCAACGCTATCGCATAGGAAAGGGAAATATAACAGTAGAGGTCGAGGGAAAGGAGCCATTCCAAAAAGGGGAATGCAAACAAGGTATCAAGCTAGCCTCGATCGTAATTTATATGGAAGTCGACAGTCGGTTAGCAGTAACGGAAATAGGTCGCCCGGTCACGCGGCAACCGAAGATCTTACCAGTTACATCCATTCGGTAATACAAAGTCAGGAGAAAACTATGATGGAAAACCTCAGTTCTTTCATTAAATCGTCGATTGAGCAAACCTTACAAACCCAGTTTGCCAACCTACATTTAACCACGATTATCGCCACGGTAAACAGAGGTCCATTAGAGTCGCGGAGTAACGTTAGACGGGAGGTAGAGAACGACGGTAATATGAGAAGTAGTGATTCTCTATTAGAAAGCCCGAGAATCAATTGTACAACCGAGACGGTAGCACCGGCAAAGACCGCCAATATTCTACTCAGTGGGTATCTTAAAATTTCAGGGTTTTGGGACTTTCATATAAGAAACCACCAATACTACTGGCAATCGTTCTGTACAGCTTTCAGACAAAAAGATTCGACGACCAGAAAGATGATTTCGACCTTTGGGAAATGATCAGGAAACGGCAGCAGAAGGAAAATGAACCGTTCGAAGATTTTCAGGCAGCAATCGAAAAGTTAGTGGCTCGACTTTCACACGGAATAAGTGAAATCAAAATGATCGATATTCTAAAAAGGAATGCCAAAAGTGCACTTCGATACGAGCTTCTGCATTTAAAAATTCAGAATAGAAGTGAGTTGAGGGTGGAAGTGAAGAAGCATGAACATTTCTGTAAAGATGCAGGAAACTTTCTGCAGCGAAGCCGAGTTATTAGACCCAATGTATCAGAAATTCAGAGTGAGGACGAAGAATTCGAAGAGGAGAGTATCTCCAAGCTACGTCGCAATCGGGTTGTCTGTTGAAATTGTGACAAGACCGGTCATAGGTTTAAAGACTGCGTTGCGGAACGCCTCATCTTCTGTTATGGTTGCGGGGCGAAAAATACTTTTAAGCCAAAGTGCGAGAAATGTAATCCATCGGAAAACCGCAAACAGGATGCGCAAACCAGCACCAGTTTGTCGCATCCGAAACGAAGACCGATTAAAAGAAGTGGTCTTCCAAAAAAAAAAAAACTCTTCCAACCCGAATTTCAGAAAAACTCTTTCTGGGAGGTCCGCGACGGACGCTGAAACTCAGACGGATGAGATATATATATATAGAGGGTGACAGTACACACTCAGATAAGCTAGAATTTAAGTACCAACCTAAACGATCAACGATTCGATTAAGACAATTCTGAGCTGCAGTAAAAAGGGTTCGAAAGAGACTTGTCTCCTCGATTCTTATGAGCTTCGATATCAGGTTATAAGTAGAACTAAGTATAGGTACACAAAAATTCATGGCCTTATTAGATTCAAGGGCTACGATAAGTTGACTGGGAAATGAAGCTGCTGCTAAGTCTTTTGCAGCTCACGCCAAGGCAAAGAAAAATTCGGAAATATTCGAAAGGCCAATAATGGATTTTGTGAAGTCATAGTAATAATCACCATTCACAAAACCTTTCCGGTCATACTAAAGACATCGAATTCCTTTTAATAAGTTAGTATTATTAAGTAAAGGTTAATAGGTTAGCGGAATCTCACGAATAGAATGTAGTGAGAAATAGTTTAAGAAGCCGTGTCAGTTAACTCAACATTGGAGACGACGTGTATGCCCGAACCTTTTGTCAAGGGAACGCTATAAAAAGGTTTAGCGCTAAGCTGGCACCCGTAGTTACCTCAACCAAGGTTATACGTCGAGTTGGGACCACGTATTACGAATTAATTAGCATAGGAAAAGCTAGTAGTCCACCACCTAAACGATAATCAGTTTAAATCTTAAGAGATCGCCTTCTTCAGTTGAAGTCTCACTGTAAGAACACTTTCGTCTTCAACTGTGGTGTAGGGGCCGAAAGTAGGGAGATAGCATAGAGCATCACTAATAAACATATTCGGTAGCGCTTATAAGTGCATTCCGAAAGAGAACTCCGAAAGTGGATCGTAAGCGCAAGCTTTACGCCGAGCTTACGAAAGAGAGTCGCTGCAGTGTTAGCACATGCAAGCGAGAGCGGCGCTTATCTTAAAAAGAGAGTTTAGGTAGCGTGAGCATAGAAGTTGCCCTTGACGTTTGACCGAAATTCCACTCAATTCAGCGAAAGATCATACGATTGTCCCGTTAAAGCTCGCAAATATCATCCGATCTATGAGCTTTATGTTCTGTACAGCCTAATTTAACTTGGATGAGTTTCGCTTGAGTTAATAGCAAAGAGTCGATCAACGAAAAGAGACGTGATTGTGTCAAGCAATATATATATATATGTATATATATATATATATATGTACATAACCTGCATATAGCTTACGCATTTCCTCGTGGTGAAATTTTTGTGCAAAACCGTTTATTCTGAGAAATCTCTGTGGATCGGTGTTAGTACCAAGCGTGAATAAGAATTGACCAAGGTATGTGGGCCGTAGGCTATAACAAGTGATCGGTTTAATTTATGTGAATTAAGTTTATAGGACAGAGGTCAGGAGCCCTTTTCGTCGTTGCAGCCTGAGTGCGCATAAGTACATAGACGGGGTGCTCCACGAGAGGAGTATCACCGAAGTGATCCTCCAACCTAAGAGGGGTACCCTTCGACCCCCTCTACTGACGGAAACGCTGAGCACCGAAAACCTCTGACTTGGGTCAACTTTATTGAGGCGTCGCAACCCTTAGGAAGCCCAGTGCCAAAAGGGGCGCCTCGGAACCTTATTCAACTCCAGTGAGAAGACCAGTTTGTCGCGCACTGTAGTGCCAATGTAAGCTGCAGCTTGACCTGCAGTCGGATGTTCCCCGCTTAAGCCCAGTGTGAAGAAGACCAGAACATTGGGCGTGATATTTGACGGGCATGCCTACAGAGTAGCCGCCGCCGACGCTACAGAAAGATGTCCGTAGTTGCTCTGTGTTAACTTACACATTTTCGGAATTTGAGTTAATATGCCTTTTTAAGGCCAATTCTCTGACGGAGATATATAGATATGTATTTTTTTTGAGCATCGGGAATTATGAGTGTTGGTAGAAAAGAGTGGGTATGAGACCTTAGAATAATTAAATGAAATTACTAAATCGTACTTGCATGTACGCTCGTGTGCATATATTGTTAATACCTTCTATTTTTCCCCAGAAACCAGCACCTACGTCATCCATGAGCTCATCGATTACGAAAGGGAGTAAGGGTTTTAAAATATCAAAACCAAACGAAAACTGTGAGTTTGTAAACTTGACACTATATGTGCACTGAGTATAAATGTAACCTGCGTGTTACTAAATTATTTGATTTAAACCTTTATAATCGTTACCATAATGGGTTAACACCTCTCGCCCCCTCTATTCTATTACCCGCCTATGATTCTTAGTCTTTATACACGCAACAGCCATTAGATACATATACTTAAATTCTTATAATCTAAAATAAGTAAATATTTTAAGTGGGCTAGACTGCCAGAAAAAATGAATTCATCCGTAGATTAAGAAAATTTGGAAGATATTGAATATTAATAATAGGAAACCATGGAAATATATCTGAAAGTCTTTGTTTTGAAACCCATTTATAATATGTTCTAAATTCTAATGTCAGTCCTTAGCCAAGCAAGTTCGAAGTGGTAGGATGAAAACTGCCTGATTGTTTTAGGGTCTATACGGTATGATTTACCTGTATGACATAGGCTGGGTGGGTAAAGAAGAGGGATTCTCGACGACATCTGAGTTTCCCGTGCTTTGAATAGAGTAGTTGAGATCATCATTCTTTTTTTTTTTTTTCAACAAATACTTGATCCATTTTTCATACCTTCAGTCCAGTTTAACCTGTGTTCTGCTTTTTCTTTTTGATTCTTTTTAAATGTGCACCTAAAATATTATGCGAGTGTGTGTCAGTACTTGACATAGGAGAGTAGAACGAACCCCGACAATCCGGCGAGCTTAGCTAGAGCATAGCTAGAGGTGCACACGAAATCTCCTGGTACTAGTTTGGGTAAAAATACATCCATCCCACACCTGCACGCTACACTGCTTGTCTCTCTGCGTGTCTCTCTGCCTGTCTCTCTGTCTCCTGTCTCTCTGCCCGTCTCTCTGCCTCCTGTCTCTCTGCCTGTCGCTCTGATTGCTGTCTCTCTGCCTGTTTCTCTGCTCCTGTCTTTCTGCCTGCCTCTCTCCCTGTCTCTCTGCCTCCTGTCTCTCTGCCTGTCTCTCTGCCTGTCTCTCTGCCTGTCTCTCTGCCTGCTCTCTCTGCCTCCTGTCTCTCTGCCTGCCTGTCTCTCTGCCTCCTGTCTCTCCTGCCTGCCTGCCTGTCTCTCTGTGTCTCTCTGTCTGTCTGTCCCTGTCTCTCTGTCCTGTCTCTCTGCCTGTCTCTCTGCCTGTCTCTCTGCCTCCTGTCTCTCTGCCTGTCTCTCTGCTCTGCCTGTCTGCCTCCTGTCTCTCTGCCTGTCTCTCTGCCTGTTTCTCTCTGTCTCCTGTCTCTGCCTGTCTCTCTGCCTGTCTCTCTGCCTGTCTCTCTGCCTGTCTCTCTGCCTGTCTCTCTGCCTCTCTGTCTCTCTGCCTCTCTGCTCTGTCTGTCTCCTGCCTCTCTGCCTGTCTCTCTGCCTGTCTCCTCTGCCTCCTGTCTCTCTCTCTGCTGTCTCTCTGCCTGTCTCTCTGCCTGTCTCTCTTCCTGTCTCTCTCCTGTCTCTCTGCCTCCTGTCTCTCTCCTCCTGTCTCTCTGCCTGTCTCTCTGCCTGCCTGTCTCTTTGCCTGTCTCTCTGCCTCCTGTCTCTGCCCGTCTCTCCTGTCTGTCTCTCTGCCTGTCTCTCTGCCTGTCTCTCTGTCTCTGTCTCTCTGCCTCCTGTCTCTCTGCCTGTCTCTCTGTCTCCTGTCTCTCTGCCTCCTGTCTCTCTGCCTCCTCTCTGTCTTCTTGTCTCTCTGCCTATCTCTCTGCCTCCTGTCT
>NW_023269829.1:0-11047 GCF_008121235.1 Drosophila subobscura | reverse complement strand
GCGGAGAACCAACCCTCAAGGTGAGCGACAAAAAGAGAAGAAATATGCATAAAATATTCCTACGGCATCAGTCATGTGCACCATACATATCGTTTATAAATTAAGTAGGATGTTTTGTTGTTGTTTGTATTTTCTCGAAATGGGAATAAAAAAAAAACTTTATAATTACATAAAACCAAAGCCGTTTAAAGAGCTTTTGCTGCGCGACAGGGCTGATTGCTCGGGGCTGACTTCCTCCACGTTTAAATGATTCACTCACTTTCGGGCCCGGTCGGTTGGCAGACCAAAAGCCCGATTTCCGGAGCTCTCTGAGCCCACCAATATGCATACACGTAATACACCAGCCAGCTCGCTCGATTTTAACGAGGACACTGGGACCACCAGCGACCAGAGGACTGTTTTACAGGGCCTGTCCATTTTAATGGTGACATTTAATATGCGTTAATTACATGCCATTTATGTGTCGCTTCGTTCTGGGGTTTTAGCCATATGCGTTAAATGGTTTGTCGTTAAAGACACACTCAATATTTCAACAGACAACAGCTCAGGCAGGTATCCGGTAACCGAAAGCAACACCCAAAATCATCTCAAATTGCTTCGACAGTTTGTAGTGACGGGCCACACACCAATTGCTCACTTCTAATGTGTGTGACACAAACCACATTCCGAAACAATAAACATAAAATAAAACTCGCATCGAAAATGACTGTTGACAAAATAAAAGCTTTTCGGCTGCTACAGAGACAAACCTTTAGGGGTTAAAATTATGCAAATTTCTGAGAAGATGCTGAATGAACGTGTTTTTTCTTTAGGGTATCTATGAGTGGGGAATGCAAATATGTAACTTGATTCGAATGTTGACCTTTCTATCTATTTTAATTTAATTTAAATTAAATTAAAATGTTCATTTCTATTAGCACTTGTTAAAAGAAAATAAAAGAAAATTTCATTAAAATATTTTGTATAATATTTCCAAGCACTTCCTCTATAAATTGACCAACCATTTAGCCTTTCTGTCGCATCAATTTGCACTAATGTTCAAGAGTTTTGCCAGCAGAATTTGCAAAAAACTGCTGGGAATGTAAACATATCCCATTCCAATTTCCCTCAACAGTAGCAGCAAATAATCGAAATCCAAACAGAAATTGGACTTTATCATGGAGAGTGGCACAAACACAGTTACAGGACAGACTGTACACACGCAGCTGGCCACTCACATACTGGCAATTTAAATAAGTGTAGTCTACTTTTGGGCAAAGCTTTCACGCTGTCGAAGCTCCGGCAAACTTTTATCCAATGCCAAAATCTTACAAATACGAAAATAGTTTCATTTTTTTCCCACCAGCACTAGACAACGGGGGGTGGTTTAGTGGTGGCAAATGCGGGTTCAGATACTTGGGGGTGGGGTGGTTGTGTAAAATACAACGGAAATGGAGGGTGTCTGTGTGTTTGTGTGACGATATGCGAGGCGGAACGAATTGCCGCTGTGCTTGGCTGCCGCCTGCTGCCTGCCATTGTTGTTGGTTGGTGGGTGTTGCCACTGCCGTTATATTTGCGGCAGGAGAATCAACGAAAATGGCAGTCCCAAGTAGAAAAGTTAAGCAGCTCTGGCAAAACCGCACAGGAAGTGGAAAGAGTAGAACGAGATAAATATAAAGTAAACGTTGGCTAAGACCAAAGGGGATAGGAAACGAATGCTAGGTACCTAGAGGATTTAGCTATGGGATTTTAAACATTTGAAAAGAACAGATTGGTAGCTCAACAGCGGAAGTCCTTTTCTAGTTTAAGACTAGCTTCGATTTGTTTAAATTAACAACGCAAACTGCTCTTTAATCACAGGAAATGTCATCCCAAATGATATTTAGCCTAAAGCTACTAACAATTCTTTTTAATTAAGAACCCTTAGCTGACCTTCAAGAAGACTAATCCCATGCAGTATCCAATAGCCCCAACAATTTTAAACCATTTGAGGGCGCCATAAGCGCAATAGCCACACCCCAGAACAACCAGAAAAAAGGGTTACACACACAATAATACGGAAAAACAGGCTTACGTTTCGTACACCAAATATAATATTTTATTTTTACAATAAAATACAAGCAACAACAACAACGAAAGCAAAGGAAACAAAATAGAGATGAAGCCCCAAAAAAAGTAAAAAGAACAAAAAATACTAAGTAGAAATGGCGCGGTGCTTTGCCTTGGACGAAAACAGTTCATAAACATGAAATTGCTTTCATGATGGGCCTGGTAATGGCTCCTGGCTCAACACACAAAGAAAAGCCCCCAAACATGACTGAGCATGTGTGTCGAAGGGTGGCGTGGCGTGGCGTTGGCGTTGGCACCAAAAGCGTTCGGGTTCGGGGTCTGTGTCTATGTTAATGGTTATATTTCTACCGCATCTACATTTCGTAACTATTACATTTGCTGCCCCATCTAAGACCGCAAATGAAAATTGTGTTTTCATCATTGCAGCGCGTTATGTTACATATTATATACATATACATACATATGGCCATAGTATGTTCATGTTAGCTCAAGATGTTTTCTTGCACTAAAACTTTCGCCATGACACCAAAGGCCGAAAAAACTTTGTTTATTAAAAGTTCTATTTACATGAATATATGAAAAAAGTTGCAACTTTGGGGTTGTGAGTTCTTTTTTTTAAAATGTTAAAAAATTCATTAAAATATTGCTTATAAAAGAAACTCAAATTTGTTCACATAAAACTGAAGAAACGGAGGAGATGGTCTACGCATTTCAGTTAAAATTGCATCAATGGCTACATTTTATTGACCCTTATGCATGTTACCAATTAAAATGTTGGCATAAAATTGCATGAAGGGTAGCTTTGTTTTATCATAAATTTCTTATGCCATAAAAACGCCACAAACCACAAAATTGATTTGCATTTCAATCAAAACCAATGAAACAGTTTTTACACTTTGCAGCTATTGCCAAAAACGAAGGGACGATGTGAGACGCTTCTTACGCGTCACAACTTTTTTATACCAATCAATTACTACATCTGCACTTTGCTTGGTTATTTGTCAAATTTTACATTTTCTTCATGTCATCTACATCAACAACACTGCTCACGCTAACCGCTCGCTTTAGCTCGCCACCCTCCCCAGAGACACACACCGCAGAGCTTAGGCAGAGGCAGCGGCAGAGGCAGCGGCAGCGGCGCAGAGAATCAGGGGCAGAGGCCATAAACAGCGAAGCAGAGTGTGAATGCTGCGGGACCCAGAAGGGTTTGGCCACCGAAAATAATTTCTCCATTGTGGCTATAATAATGATCCAATCGGATCCCCATTTTGTGATCTGATAGATATGGTCATTTCTACGGAATGGCGCGTTTTTGTTAAGGCGGCGGGGCTTATTTTTGAAATACACTTATAACAGTGTGAGCATACAGAAGGCTGGATGCAACATTTAGTTTCTCTAGCTTTTATGGTCTCACAAAGATCAAAGGCGCTCAACAATACGGACGGACGGACAGACATACATGGTTCAATCGACGCGGCTATTGATGCTGATCAAAATTATATATATACTTTATGGGATCGGAAACGTGTCCTTCGTTACATATGTATATCCACTTTGGTATTCCCCATTCAAACCGGGTATAAAAACGCAAGGTGAGAAAAACTGCCTTTGCGTGCACCCACCTCCCATTTATCGAGAGGTCAAGTTAAAGGAGAATTGTTTTTAGTTAATTTCGAGAGCAGCTAAAACCATTACGGCAATAAACAAAACAAAAAAATAACTAAAGGAAAAAAATGATCGTCACTGGGAAAAAAATACGAGCATTTGCGAAAACAAAGTATAAACTGTAAAGCCAAAACATAAAACATCAATTTTCACTTGCCTTTTCTTCTTTCCCTCATTGCGTTCTTCTTTTCGCATGTGCCGTGGAAACACTAATTGTCCTCTTTACACACATGCATACGTAACCCGCGCGACGATACGACAGAGACGAAACGAAACGAAATAAATGTAACGGGATCGAGCAGAGATTCTAATAAGAGCACAGATATTGGGCACATTAATTTAAGGTGAGGCATTAGACGGAAGTTTGTACGCACACACTCAACGAGAGAGTTAGACTTGCAACGAATTGGGCTGCTCACCTATTAGGACACTCTTGAAATGAGAGGCGCTGACGCTCGCTCATTTGCTTTTTGCTTTTGCTCCTTTTTTTTTTCTTGCGCTTTTTATGACTGCACGGTAATGGGGGGGACAACTTCACGCCTTTTTGGCACATTTTCACACACACACATTGCAGGCCCTTGGTGCAAATTTAGAACATTTTAGCTCTATGTACGTACATATGTTTTTGTACGAAAAAACACATTTTACCACTTCACTTTCACATATTGCCGCATATTTCCAACGCCGATCTGCTTTTAGCCTTGTTGTGCTCCTCCGCAATTGATCTCGCGCATTTTGCCCATTAAATGCTCAACCATTTCACCATATTTCACTAACACACACTTTACTTTCACATATTTCGCGTAATTTCACAAGATCTCGCATTTTTTTATCCCGCAAAATGTTCAACCATTTCACCATATTTCACTGCACTTCACTAACACACTTCACTTTCACATATTGTCGTATATTTCGCATATGATCTCGCATTTTTGTCCACAAAATGTTCAACCATTGCACCACATTTTGTTTCACTTCACTAACACACACTTCACTTTCACATATTGCCGCATATTTCCATCGACGATCTGCTTCTAGCCTCGCTGCTGTGCTCCTCCGCAAATGATCTTGATTTTTATTGATTTCACTAACACACACTTGTTGTTGTACACTGCACATACTGCACGATACTTTTTCCGTTTAGTTTCCCGAATTTTCCCTTATTTTCCCGATTTTACCCGATTTTTTCGATTTTTCGCGGACCGAATCCGTACCGGACCGAACGCGCTGACAAATTTTTTAACTACTGAGTGGGGATGAGGAAGCTGCAAAGAAGTAAACTGCGTAGGTGTTGGTGGCTTGGGCCGCGCTCCCCTACTCTCAAATCTAATGCACATACATTGTGACGTGCACTTGGGCCTACTGCTCTCTGGGATTTTGAGCTAGCCGACCAGACCAGATCAGTGTAGGGTGAATCTACTCTCTCTTTACATTTAACTAATGAGGAAGTGAAGAGGAGAAAGAATAAGAAAACATTGAGAGCGAGAGAGCAAAGTAACGGCGAAAGATTGCGAGACTGAGCTGTCGTTCTTTTGCCTTGTATGAGTGAATAGGAGATACACTTGGATTCTTGGTGTTGGTGGATTATGAGTCGCTCTCCTACTTTTGACTCGGAAATTGTAAAGGAGTTACATTTAAGATTTGTTATACAGAAACCATCATAATGCGCCGTTTCTTCTTTTGCAAATCGAATGCACAGAGCAGTCGAATGTATAGAGCAGTTTGACCTTCCGTCTCTGGAATTTGGTGCAAGCCGAAACTCTCTTTGCTTTTGACTAATTGTCAGTAAAAAGGGGAGAGAAGAAGATGCGCTGCTGGAGTGCAGGCTTGAATCAAAATGAAATACATAAATCGTCCCGGAAAAGATTTCTTTCACGTGATCTCGTTCGAAAAATGCTTAGAAAAAATGTGGAAATTTTGAATAGAGTTACATTTAAGATTTGTTATACAGAAACCATCATAATGCGCCGTTTCTTCTTTTTGGTTGTTTCTGGTTTTCGTGTGAGAGCGAGAGCGAGAGAGCATAGTAACGGCGAAACAATGCGAGACTGAACTCTGGCGTTCTTCTTGCCTTGTATGAGTGAATAGGAAAGACAATTGGATTCTTGGTGTTGGTGGCTGTTGGCTCGCTCTCCTACTTTGACTCGGAAATTGTAAAGGGAGTTACATTTAAGATTTGTTATACAGAAACCATCATAATGCGCCGTTTCTTCTTTTGGTTTTCTCTGGTTTTCGTGTGAGAGTGAGATAGCAAAGTAACTGGGCTCTTCGTTCTTCTTTCGTTGTATGAGTGAATAGGAAAGACGAATTTGGATTCTTGAGTATTGGTGGATTATGACTCATTTTCTCCTACTTGCAAATCGGATGTACATTTATTGTCTAACACTTCGATTATCGGTCTCTGGGTGTCGGTAAAGGGGTGATGGAAAGAAGATGCGCTGCTGGGTTTAGCTACTGCAAGTTAGTAGGTACAAATTTCATAATAATGGTCAAATCGGATCCCAAATTGTTGATCTGATAGATAATATTTTCTGAATGGCGTTTTTCAGTTTTCTTTTATCTTCAAAATTGTCGATTTGGGAGGGTTTTCCGCCCTTTGCGGAGGCGGAAGGGGGCGTGGCTCATTTTGAAATACACTGGTTTCAGTGTGAGCATACAGCAGTCTGGAGCCAAAATTTGGTGGCTCTTATAGTCTCTGAGAACTAGCCGACAAACAAGACGGACAGACCGGACGGACGGACACAGACAGACATTAATCGACTCGGCTATTGATGCTGATCAAGAATATATATATACTTATGGGGTCGGAAACGTTTCCTTCTGTGCATTACATACATTCACTTTGTGCACAAATACAATATACCCTATTTACTCTTCGAGTACCGGGTATAAATAGGAGAAAAAGAAACATTTCGCCCGAAATGTTTGCTCATATCTGGACTACGAATATGTACTCGAATATTTACGTTTTCCACTGCCCTTGGCTTCTGTGTTTGGGATTGTGTCAAATTCGTTTAGTTCGGTAAACAAAATGTGTGGCGAAACTATTTTTTTTTTCTTTTGGGCGCAAATATTTGTACTAACAAAAATATTTCCACAAATCGGAAAAATGCACAAAAAGAAATGTTAGTTCCTGTGTTTGCTTTATTGTACAAAATAAACTGCAAAAATAGTGTAAATAATAACAAAATTAATTATAAACTTGAAGGGAAATATTAACCAGGCAAATATTTTTAAGATTAATGCAGATACAATTTTGTGTAAATTCTCAAACAAATACAATTTTATTTTGCAATAGATGATAGTGCCAGACCAATGCCTGCCTTACACTTTCTCCACTTTAATGCCCGCAAAAACCTTGCCTGAGCAACTTAAAGACAGTTTTCCTTAAAATTGTCGAAGCGAATTTTCTTGGCGCTCGTCAGACGACTTTCGTTTTCCGTTTCGGCATCGACAGCTGCACAGCTTCCCATGCAAATAGAGCATAGTGTTTTCCCCCCATCCCATTCATTTCCCACAAACACTTTTCTGGGCGTTACGCTCCGCCTGCCGCTGGGGCAAGACGAGAGGGAGGCCAAGTTTCCTTCAGTTAGCTAATGTATGAACAAAACACTTTTGCCATTTAATTGACTATTTGCAGCCTGGGAATGGGCATCCTCCTCTCACTCTAGTTAAACACTTTTATAATTAATATTGTTACAGGCAACTGCACACAGATACACAATACTGGCGTTCCCTCGTTGGGCGTTGAAAAAAGTTTAATTGAAATTTAATTACACGCTGCATGTGTGAAGGGAAATGTTGTACAGCTACCAGATACGACTCCTCCTGCCTCCCGTCCATTCATCCGGGTTCCATTTCGAACTCAAAGAGCCAACAAATTGTTGATTTGTTTCTTTTGGTTCGGACTCCCGATGCGGCTCTGTTGGGATGCTGCCACTTGAAAGTCATTATTTGGCTGCGCACGATTGATTGATTTATATGAATGATTGCTCGATTTCCATTTTACTTACTCTACCATCCAGCTTAAAAGATACAGTGTGGCATTTTCAACTGTATTAAGCGTGACCCCCAAGATAGATAAGTTCTCGAGGGCGCCAAAGAGTTTTTGGTGACCTTTTTTTTGAGTTTGCTGTTAAAAAAAGTTTGTATGTTAATACGCTTAAGGTGCGCAGAGAAGCATGGATACGGATCGCTTCACTGAGCTTCAACTCTGGGCGTCCTGCACCACGAGTGGAGGAACTGGGAAGGTTGGTTGGAATTGTGGTGAAGTCGAGGGTGGCAGACAAAGGCTTTTGCCGTATTTAAAACTGTGATTTATGAAGCGTTATGCTTTATACCCTTGGGTGCCAGCCGGCCACCATGAATGATCTCATATGTTTCTCGCTGTCTCTCCGTCCACATGTTGTCTATCATCTATGCTGAAGTTCATTTGAATTGCGTTTTTTCCTCAGCAAGGAATTTACCAAAATTTGTTTTTGCATTCCGGTAGAACTCCGCGCAAACCCACAATTGGACTACGTGGGAATTGTTAATCGAGTCTGGATTCAGAAATGGAATCACACAAAATGTTGATGCAATTTGATGAGTGTCAATGGGTGGCAGCTAAAATGATTCCTCCCAAGCTATTAAATTGTTCATAAAATGCAGATTAAATGTGTAATTAATGGGGGAGACTTTGCTGTGCAGAGGGAAAGAATTATATTTTGTTTGGATTTATAAAAATTAAATTTGTGTAGTTATCCAACATGGGGAGATGAATTAAAATGGAATTTGAAGTAACATTTTGAAAGGTTTGAGATTTAGAAAATGTTATTTTGTTGCAAAGACAAAATAAATAAGTAAATCGAATTAAGGCGGATTAAGAATGTGTTCAATTTTTAATAACAATTTAAGTCTTTTACTTTCTTGTTTGCTATTTAGCTTTTTCAAAAGAAGTCAAATGGAAAATTGATTTAATTTCTAGATAAGGATGTGTCTGCGCAATTGAATTTTGTATTCCGAATTTTTTCGCTTTCGTCTGCTATTTGTGCATCGTGCTGGCGTTTGATAAAATCATTGGCCCAATTAAGAAACATCACTTTTCATTGACATTATAATTAAACTGGTTAGTTTAGTATAATCCAAGAAATAATTGCTAATTTAGTTGCATTTGATAACGAGCATTTATGTAAATTCGTGCGGATATTGTGTTCAGTTTTAAATATTTTTTGTATCGTGAGCGTCAAAGTAAACTTCTGTTCTCCTTAATAACTTATCTGTGCCTTAAACCACAGAAACATAAATTATTTTTATTATTTGGTCTTTCGTTCCAAGGGGAGTTCCACAAATTTGGCACCAGTCATTTTTCACTCCTCTTTTTTGGTTGAAGAGCTCACGAAGGATTGATGCTTAGTGTGGAGGGGGCACCATGTAATTATGTGCCACTAAAGACAGCAACGAAGCAAATGGGGCCAGGCGACGAGGCACAGCAAGCAAAAAAAAAAAAAAAGAGGCAAAAACGTCAGCAGAGCCAAGAAAAAGCGAGGAGGAAAGGAAGCCAAAAAGAGACGACGGACGGACGGACGGGTGACGACTCTCTGCACAAACAAACATTAGGGAGCCCCAAGTCGGAGTCGGAGTCAGGGAATGACATACGAAAGAAGGAGAAGGCAGAAACACAAAGAAGAAGGAGGTGGACGCCAAGCTGGAGTTGGAACAGGAGAATGAGAAGAAACCGTCTGTGGCCGATTCACCTTGAACTCAAAAAGTGAACTTATCGGTGAGACTCTCCTCTCACTCTTGCACTGGCTTTACCGCTGGCTTGCCTGCCCGCTCGCTCGCTCTCCCGCTCACCGGATGGTTCTTTCTCTGCCTTAAACTCTCAGTCGAGCGACGACGTTTCCCACTCGTTTGGGCGTTCAAGCGTTATAACTGGGTGAGCGGGGCATGGCATGGCACGGCATGAAGCTGAGTGAGTTTTGTGTGTGTTAATGTGTGTGTGAGTGTGTAATGATGATGATGGTGGAACAGGAACAGGTAACCGTGTGCTTCATGCAGTGCCTTTGTAAAGTATACGTACATATGTATTGTATGAATGTACGCTTCCCTGAGTGACGGACGACGACGACTGGCAGCAGCAGCAGCAGCCAGTTCTGCCATTTCAGCTTCGTTTCCTTATTCGTTTTTTCATATATTTCTCATGGACCTTATATACAGGGTACTTTAATATTCTGAAGAGGTTTGTAATGAACAAAATAATATGTACATTGTGAACTGCACTGATTTTTTTATCATAGATAATTTCTGTGCAAGAATTGACCACAATAAAACGATTGCTAAACTTCAACTCTCAAGCTATCTATGTAGATGATAAGCAAACATATTTTATATGGGATATTAATTAGTTTATGCAGCACTCTTAAGGGCATCCACAAATCTACTTCATCTGTTTAGTTTCCATGCAGTTTTATTTTATTTTTAATGTTAGTTAAACATTTTTAGTCAAAGTTTTTGTGCGTGGCACCTTCGGTTTTCATATTCCTCGCCTCTCCACGCCATCACAGGCTTCCCCTTTTTCACCGCTTGGCATATGTTTCTTTTTTGCTGCCTTTAACAGGTTTTTCATTTAAAGTTAAAAAGCCACTTTTGCGGAAATTGTGGTATCGCATGGCGGAGTCTATGCACACACGTGCGTGGAGAGCCTTTGATTTCACTTTGTCAAGGTTGATCTTTGGAGAGAGAGGTAGGTATGGCAGGCAGGAGACGCTCTACGGCGACTCCA
This sequence comes from Drosophila subobscura, assembly GCF_008121235.1. Classification (NCBI taxonomy): domain Eukaryota; kingdom Metazoa; phylum Arthropoda; class Insecta; order Diptera; family Drosophilidae; genus Drosophila; species Drosophila subobscura. The sequence continues at coordinate 570 of NW_023269829.1, read as the reverse complement.
GTTAATGGCCTTGGGTTGCTGTCTTTCCTTTCCAGTAAACTTTGTACATCCATACATATATATTTACGATGCATATTCGATGATATTTGCAAACAGAAGGTACCCGCAATTAATATAATTAACATTTATTTCAGCCAATGAAAGCCGTTGACTTGCAACAGACAACAACATGGGAAATGTATTTCTATATGAATAATAATATTTATTATAACACGTTTCTGTAAGGTGACAACATGTTAACAGTGATCCCAACCCAAGGGAAAGTGCCATGCCCCAGAGCAGCACCTCGATGACAATTTACATTTTGCGTTTTAAATGCGTTTTTTATGGCTTCATCGAGTGCTGTTTTGTTGCACTTAATTGCAATTTAATTTGCCATAAAACGATTGCCCAAAAGGGTTTTCAGCCAAATTGAAAACGTGCCAAGCATATGTATCTTCAAGATACTTACAGCTGGCGGACATAAAAATACAAAACAAAAGCAAAAGCAAAACAGAAGAAGTCAAAGAAAAAACTGTCATCCCATCGGTCGAAATGTCGTCCGTCGGATGTGTGTGTCGAGTTCCCCGT
>NW_023269828.1:0-11286 GCF_008121235.1 Drosophila subobscura | reverse complement strand
TGGCACAATACTTGTTCGAGCGAACGTGGTATGACGCTACGTCCGTTGGATTATGCCTGAACGCCTCTAAGGTCGTATCCGTGCTGGACTGCAATGATAAATAAGGGGCAATTTGCATTGTATGGCTTCTAAACCATTAAAAGTTTGTAATTTATTTTACAAACGACAATGGATGTGATGCCAATGTAATTTGTAACATAGTAAATCAGGAGGATCATTGATCACCTGGTGCCGCGCTAGTTACATATAAAAACATTATTTAATACAAATGACAAAGCCTAGAATCAATTGTAAAACGACTTTTTGTAACAGGCAAGGTGTTGTAAGTGGTTGAGCAGCTGCCATACTGCGATCCACTGAAGCTTATCCTTCGCTTGATGATTCGATTTACATAATGTATTCTTTATATATATATAACAAGTATTTTAATATATTTATATAAATATATAATTATACCTATATATATATATAAACAGGGATATATTCTAAAAAATTTTTCAACATGGATTGTATTATGACTTAATACTACTTCCATTTGAGAAAAAATTACACTCATATGCATGCAGAACACTTTAAAATCATATGATTGAAAATGTTTGGTAAAAAATTAAATAGCATATATGTTAGTATGAATATACGTACATATTTAAAGCTATAAAGAAATTGTTTCTATAAGAAACAAATGATGTACTTATAATATAGTTATGAAAGTATGTTTCATTTATACTTAGAAAAATTCAGATAACACACAATAAAGAGGATCTTATATGATATAAGTGGCAATAACTTAGAAAGTTCATATCAAATACTTTAAAATACGGGATAAAGAGACTTTGCATATACATATATGCATAAATACGAATTTAACACTATGATGCAAATACAAGTCAAAAGTTGATAAACATTTAAAAACACAATAAATGAACATATGTTTCATATATAGTTGGAAAATATAAGAAAAATTCAGATTACACACAATAAAGAGGATCTTATATGATATAAGTGCCAATAACTTAGAAAGTTTGTGAAGGTTGCAGACCAAAAATAAAAATTTAGAATGTCTGTACTGTATTAAGACAGTTTTTTTTTGGTAACAGTCTTCTTATTTTATCGCAAAAATATTGAACCTTCCCCACTGTACGCCTTCCAGCGAGAGCCCACATGCAAGATCAGAAGCTTTTATCTGGAAAAGCTCTCTCTTTCGAAGATTGCACGTGCGAGCGCCGCTCACACGCGAGCTTTTCTCTCCGCAAGCATAGCTTACGGCTAGCCCTTCGAGAACCTTCTTAGCTCTCATCTAGCGACACAGCTTTTGGAGGGGTAAAATAGTTAGGCTAAGTGCATGCTGCACAGAACAAAAAGTGCATTCAAAGTTGGAAGACTTAATTAATGTGCGTACAGAACATATAAAAAGAAAAACGTGGTGAAAATTCTGCAAAACCATAAAAGGGAACATAAACCCAATAAAAACAATTTGAAAAGTGTTGTGGCTGCAAAGAACAAAAACTAAAAACCAAACCCTGGATAAGGTACGCAAAGAAAATGAAAAAGTGACCTTATTACATAATTTCACGTATGTACTGTACATACATAGGTTATGATCCACGTGTGGCAGAAAATTGCTGACCTGGCCTGACCACCCCAAGGAGGGTGGTCCGCTTCATGACGACGATCATCAGTCCTTCTTCTTGGTGCCACCGGACCTTGCCTGCAGGCATAGAAACGGATGGACTTGGCGATCGGGACCGAGCCGTTTATATACATATATCTCACGCGCAATTAAGCCGCTCAACAACAACGACAATATAAAACCATTGAATATATTATATCACCGCGCCTTGTGTAAAGAAAATGTTGGTGCTTGCACATGTAGGGTGTGGAAAAATTAGCTCAGCGGTCATTGCCCTTGCGGCTGACCATACACCTATGCGCACTTAACTAGACCCACCTGACCGTATGTCACCTATTCTCTCCTTCTCTCAGGTTATTAAAAGTGTTCGATGCCGACATTCTAAAAGCCACTTAAGGGAAGAAAAATAAATCACAAAAATCTAGAAAAGAAAATTTAATGAAAAATTATGGATAGAAGAAAAAAATAGAAAAGAAAATTGTTTAATAATATTAAATATTCCTAGACCTTAACTTAGAAATAGAAGAAGAAAAAAATGAAATTTATGCCTAGTTAAGAATAGATTCTAAAAGGTGCATCATCGGTCTCATTGTGTCCATGGAAGGGTATTGGTAAAATACCCTCTTCATAACGCTTCTTGTTTTTTGCATATTTCTACATTTCTTTAACAGTTTTATTGCAAACGTGAAATTGGGCCCAACGACACCAGCAGCTGTTTAAAAGTCTGTAAGTAGACACACATATATACACGTACACTCCGGGTCAGGAGAATAAAGCGTCTACACAGTGAGACATGCATGCTTAACCATATATAAAATGAATTATTATTAACTAAATTTACCACAATTATGGACGAATTTTAATTAATTCATTCTTAAATTTATATTTTGATTATATTATTTTTATTCATATTTGATCATTCCGGATGCCCTATGTCACTGGAATTTAGCCCACACATATATATACAAGCAGTCAAAATAGTTTTAAGGGTTACGAGAAATAATGGGGGGCAGCAAACAACATGAAGTTGGATACAAGTTCAAAAGTTAAAATTTAACGATTAACATGAATTTCTAATCTGATTTTTCTCGGGGTTCCGGGCAGTTAAACGCAGCATTCCTTTGTTTTGGGTAGAACCAATAATGGCATATTCTAATTTATTCTAACATTTAAACATTACTGGCGGGAAACACAACCAACCACCCTCTTCACAGTAGGTAAACCTTAAGTTCCGGGGTTTGTAATTCCGATCCCAGTTCCCGTAAAATCTGTCTAAGTGAAAAGTCATAAATGAAAAGTTCGTTTTCGCAGTGCAACACCCACCCCCCACTCCTGAAAAAAGCCGGCCAACCTTTAGTAGACAAAAATCTGACGAGACGACAAAGCCCGTGTCCGTTAACATAATAAAAAAGTGGCGCCCAAAAAAGGTCAAACAAAAGGTCCGTATCTAAACCAACTCGGGAACAAATGGTCCGTATCTAAAACGTGGGGGCCCGAATGGAGACAGTGAACTATATATTCTATGGTTATAGGTTCCCGCTTTTCCCAACAACCTTCCCAATCCCCTCCCAACCCAATATTGATCAAATTTTAAAGTAGTTCAGTTTTTAACCCCATATCCAGTTCGGAACAGCTGGGAATCTGATTTGTCGGACCCAGACCAGTGGATATATTGCATAGAAGAAGACAACGCAGAATAATAGAAGAAATTTATATCATTTCATCAGGATAATAAAGGAACGATAGTTCTGAAACTTTTCTTCAATTATACCCAAAAGCGAAAAAGAAAAACCAAAATTCTCTCCAAACAGATAAAACGTTTTCATATTCAAAAAATATTCGTCCTGTCATTGTTCTCAAACAAAAATTTTTTTAAATTTTTTTTTTTTGCTGCTTACGGACTTAAGGTTATAACAACCGAACACCGCACCTGTGCTGGTGCCTGTCGGCGGGCAACAACAACAAAATCTGTGTTTGATTTTTGAATTTGATTCCTCAAAAAATAAACAGTAACAACGGCCTTAAAGACTTGATCGTGACCCTTAACAAGACACACGAAATGGCGGGAGGGGCGACCGAAAAATTCCGTTTATGCCTATTTCTGATTTAGAGATTGTTCGGCGGACTCAGTTTAAACCTTGAAATAGAACCCGTGGAAAGAGTAGAAAGAATGGACCCTGATCAGATCAAAGCCATTATAGAGGCGGCGGTCAGCTCTGCGCTAGCAATACAAAAAGCTGACTTTAATCGGCGTTTGTTCGCTGTAACTGACCAGCTGCGGCTGCAAGAGTTCAATCGAATTTACAGAGCCAGGGCCTATGCCGCGGCGAATTTGGATCGAACGGTCCAATGTGACGAAAAATCGTCCTGCGGTAAAAACGCTGGTACGGAATTCCCCAAAAGGCCCAGGAGCAGTATGTTTCCCCCTGGACCAGGCAGCAAAACTGCCTATAAGCTGAATCCAGGGTTTTTCCGTAGGAAATATCCAACGACTTATTTCAAGCGGTCTTAATAATTTCAGGAACAAGATTATTTCAGAGGGCCCGCTGACTCAACGGAGTTGAGCGAATCGTTCACCACAAATGTTGAACTTTGAGGGAATGATCAATCGTCTCGACTTTACATATTCGGACAATCCTCCGATACAATGAGAGCAGGAGCTTGCCACACTACGGCAGGGGCGGATTATCCATTAATAACTTCTACGAGGAGGTTGAATAGTTTACAAGAAGCTCACCCTTCTGACGAACAAGACAATTAACATGTCACAAGACGCCGCACAGGCGCAAAAACATTAACGAAAAATATATTCCCATCTGACGCATTTATCCGTGTCTTCGTTTCCAATAATTAAGAAGAGGCCTCACGGATACACTGTTTGCGGCACAGCCTGCGGACTTCACCGTCGGCCTTGGCATTGGCGCAGGAAATTGAGGCCAACCATGATAGGCACGATTTTGCAACAAATTACGCAAGAGCTTTTTAGAAAACAAACCACAGAACCGGATCGAAAATATAAGCAGGGCGCACAGAATGAACCCGATCACTATAAGAGACAATCAAAGAACCCGTTCTACACGAACAATCAGGGGAACCACCAAACGGGTGGAATCCGTAGCCAAGACAAAGTTTAGATGATGGATGTTGATCCGTCTTCCTCAAAATTCCGTCAGCCAACTGCCTTTCAAAAAGCAACAGGGGGCACAACCCAGGCCTACCGGCTACAGCAAACCCTAATAACGGGCACCAACAGGGTGCGTATAAAAAGGCCAGCTGGATCCCAGAGATTCTCCGACCAGCGCAGGCAGAGGGTCGATCACCTCGCTCAGGTGGACGAACAACAATACGAACAGTTAGCATCGGAAGCAGTGGCGGAGATTGATGAGGGACAATGGTGCAGGGTACGACAGTGAAAACCTCGTCAATTTTTTATGGTTGTGGTGTCCCTGCTCCCGTTCGTCAGACGAACAGTAGCAGGAAAACGCTAAACCTTTTAATAGACACTGGGGCCGCTAAAAACATTATATCAAACCACTAAAAGAACTCACCAGGGAATTCCAAATCATCCTGTAGAAGCCCCATTTGTTGTAAAATCCTGCACCATACCAATAAAGTTAGAAAAAATGTTTTCTAACCATATTCGGCATTAAATTTATCCCAAACTTGCCGGAGCTGTCAACTTTTCGTGGCATCATAGGGCTCGACACGCTAACGGAAGCTGGCGTCAATATAAACCTGGGGACTAAAAATCTCCACTTTGGACAGGAATCTGAAAGGATCCTATTCCACAAATGCCCCAGCGTTAACTTTACGAAAGTGGACGACATCGAGGTCCCGCCGGCAAATTAGGGATGAATTTCTCAGAATGATGTCCAGCCGTATAAAATGCATTTGCAGATCCGACTGAAATGCTACCCTTCAACACAGCCGTGGTAGCCACGATTAGAACCGAGGATGAAGAACCAATCAATACACTCGAAAATTGAATTTCCTGTAGTTTCATCTATCCAACAGGTCAATGATGAAGTGAATGGACCTTTTGGAAAATCATTTGGCCTTTCTATCGTTCCATCATCATCATGGACCCCATAAGGGTTGTTGGGAAGAATCACTGACGACTCGGGCTCAAGCAAGAAGCGGCTTCTCATAGACTTCCGCAAGATCGAACTCAAAACCATACCAGACAAATGGACGATGCCTTGTATCTCTATGATACTTTCAAATCTGGGGAAGGCAAGATAATTCACTACCCTTGACCTGAAGTCAGGGTACCAAAATCACGTTAGCTGAACGCGATCGTGAAAAGACCTCATTTTCAGTTAACGGAGGCAAATTGAGTTCTGACGTTTGCCATTTGGTCTCAGGAATGCATCAAGGTCATCTTTCAACCTGGCCATCGATGACATTTAGATGGGAGCATATCGGTAAGATATGCTCAGAGATGCGTACGACGTCATTGGATGGCTTGTTAAGAAGGTTGCCGCCGGTTCATGTCATTTCAAAGATAGACCGTGCTTGGATGCCTTCTGGACGCGAACATAGATTAGACCAAGAAAAATCGTGCGAAAACTTCAAGGGACAAGTGGAGTTCCTGGGCTTTATCAGTTTCAACCGAATGCCGTTTGAACAAACCCCGATAAAGATGAGTCTATTCATGGACATTTAATTCCAATCAACTCCAATCTGTTTGCCGTATATCTTCCTGGGTTATTGGTGCTTTCTACAGGTGTTTTATAAAAAAGACTTCGCTCATTTATCGACCTATCTCTTCAATTCTGAAGGGGAATATGGACTGACAATAAACAACGCTCGAAGAGCCATTCCCAAACAGTTTGATGACCTTCAGAAATCTTGTGGGTGATAAACTTCAGGAACATTTCAGGCGTCGGCCGTGGATGAATTCCCCACTACCGAAGACTTCAAAAGCAACTAAGGAGATTTCTAACCAATGACTGGGTGGTATCAACGTTTTATTCCCAACTACTCTTCTGTTATCTTTTAGACCCAACTAACCATGGAAAGTCGTATGAATGGAATGAAAAGGCAGAAGAAGCGTTTGATGATATCAATGTAAATTATGCTTCAGGCCATTTTTAATTCATCCCAATTACGATAAGTCCTTTTGTAGTTCAATGCGATGCATCTCTTCATCTACAGGTGCACCATTAGCCCAATGTGACGACTCAGGTTGCGGTCCAGATAGCTTACCAATTCCAAGATAAAACGTTGGCTCAGCGAAACTACATGGTAACGGAACTCGAATGGTTGGCGGTAGTACTGGCCATAAAAAATTCCGCATGTACATCGATGGTCATCCCTTCAAAACATTAATGCGGATCATGCAAGCCTCGATCCGACGCATGAACCAGTCAGATCTCAGCGGTAGATTAGCCAGATGGGCAATAAAATTACAAGTAAACTGCTTCGAAATCGATAATCCTGGAAGGAAGCGAAAATGTAGTGGCTGACGCTTTTTCTCGTTCATTCGAAGGTGTTAAAGTACCGGTTTTGGAATGCGAAGTGTTACCGGAAATCGATTTAAAGTCGGATGCGTTTCAGTCGCCGGAGTATCGATCACTCAGTCGTGAAAGCCATTCACTCCAAACTCCCAGATTTTCAAGTAATCGACGATTACATATATTATCGTACAGGGTTTTTCGTTTTGGATTCTGACCAAGCCGATGAGTCTTGGAAATTATTTGTTCCCGAAGCCTTGAGACGGGGCGTAATTAAAGCTGCGCATGACCAACCTTCCTCTGCACATTGGGGATTGCCAAATGCCTCGACCAAATAAGGCAACGATTTTACTTTCCAAAATGGTAATGGTAAAAGACGTCCGCGATTATATTTCCGCATGTGATGTATGCCAGACCACAAAACATCCCAACGCTCTCTCAAACCTCCCTATGGGCGCTAGAGTTAGTTAGCGAACGTCCCTTTCAACGGTTGTACGTTGATTTCATTTACCCTTTCCTCGAAGCAGAAAGGGCAATATAGAATATTTATCATCCTGGATCAAATCTCAAAATTTACCTTCTTAAAGGCGGTCAAGAAATTTACATCAAGATAGTGATTGACCTATTGAGGGAAGAGATATTTTCATGTTATGGAGTGCCGGAAGTGCTAGTGAGCGATAACGGTACGCAGTTTAAAAGTAGTGATTTTTCTAAATTCCTTTTGAAGTACGGTGTTCAGCACTTATGTATGTAGGGGCGTATGCTCCACAGTCGAATGCCGCGGAAAGGGTTAACAGATCGATTAATGCCGCGCTCAGAGCGTACGTTCGTACTGACCATCGTGAATGGGATGTGTTCCTTAGTAGCATAAACTGTTCGTTGAGAAAATCAATACACCAATCAGTTGGTATGGCACCTTATTTCGTGGTCTTTGGTCAGCACATGATTTCACATGGCCAAGATTACAAAATGTTGCGAGAAGTCGAATTACTCAACGAGGGCGAGGGAAAATTGTCAAGAGCTGACGAATTTCAGAAGATTCGCTCAAACATCGAGAAACACCTGACAAAAAACTTACGAGAGAAATCAACGCACTTACGATCTGAGATCCAAGCCTCGTTCGTTTGAGGTAGGTCAAGAAGTAATAAAGAGAAATTTTTCTTTGAGTAGCGCGGCCAATAACGTTAACGCTAAACTAGCTCCAGTTGGAGTGAAGGCTCGCGTAAAGCAGAAATGTGGCCAACTGATTTATCTACTGGAAGACTTGAACGGTAAAGAGCTGGGGAAATTTCACATTAAGGATATTTGGTAGCTAGAAACAATAGTCTGCACCCTTCCTTGTTGTTGTTTCAGTTTTATCTTGGGTCAAAACCCTAAGATAAAATCTGGCGGGGGGGTGTGAAGGTTGCAGACCAAAAATACAAAATTTAGAATGTCTGGACAAAAATTGTATTAAGAATTTTTTTGGGAACAGTCTTCTTATTTTATCGCAAAAATATTGAACCTTCCCCACTGTACATGCATTCCATCGAGAGCCCACATGCAAGATCAGAAGCTTTTATCTGGAAAAGCTCTCTCTTTCGAAATTGATTGCACGTGCGAGCGCCGTTCACATGTGAGCTTTTTCTCTCCGCAAGCATAGCTTACGGCTAGCCCTTCGAGAACCTTCTTAGCTCTCATCTAGCGACACAGCTTTTGGAGGGGTAAAATAGTTAGGCTAAGTGCATGCTGCACAGAACAAAAAGTGCATTCAAAGTTGGAAGACTTAATTAATGTGCGTACAGAACATATAAAAAGAAAACGTGGTGAAAATTCTGCAAAACCATAAAAGGGAACATAAACCCAATAAAACCATTTGAAAAGTGTTGTGGCAAGTCTGCAAACAAAAAACTACAAAACCAAACCCTGGATAAGGTACGCAAAGAAAAAAAAAGTGACCTTATTACATAATTTCACGTATGTACTGTACATACATATAGGTTATGATCCACGTGTGGCAGAAAATTGCTGACCTGGCCTGACCACCCCTCAAGGAGGGGGGGTCCGCTTCATGACGATCATCAGTCCTTCTTCTTGGTGCCACCGGACCTTGCCTGCAGGCATAGAAACGGATGGACTTGGCGATCGGGACCGAGCCGTTTATATACATATATCTCACGCGCAATTAAGCCGCTCAACAACAACGACAATATAAAACCATCTAAAATATTATATCACCGCGCCTTGTGTAAAGAAAATGTTGGTGCTTGCACATGTAGGGTGTGGAAAAATTAGCTCAGCGGTCATTGCCCTTGCGGCTGACCATACACCTATGCGCATTTAACTAGACCCACCTGACCGTATCGACACCTATTCACCTATTCTTCTCCTTCTCTCAGGTTATTAAAATTGTTCGATGCCGACATTCTAAAAGCCACTTAAGGGAAGAAAAATAAATCACAAAATCTAGAAAAGAAAATTTAATGAAAAATTATGAAAAAAAAAAAAAAATAGAAAAGAAAATTGTTTAATAATATTAAATATTCCTAGACGTTAACTTAGAAATAGAAGAAGAAAAAAAAAAAAAATTTATGCCTAGTTAAGAATAGATTTTAAAAGGTGCATCATCGGTCTCATTGTGTCCATGGAAGGGTATTGGTAAAATACCTCTTCATAACGCTTCTTGTTATTTTGCATATTTCTACATTTCTTTAACAGTTTTATTGCAAACGTGAAATTGGGCCCAACGACACCAGCAGCTGTTTAAAAAGTCTGTAAGTAGACACACATATATACACATACACTCCGGGTCAGGAGAATAGCGTCTACACAGTGAGACATGCATGCTTAACCATATATAAAATGAATTATTATTAACTACAATCACTACAATTATGCCATTTAATTCCTTTAATTAATTCATTCTTACTTTATATTTTGATTATATTATTTTTATTCATATTTGATCATTCTCTTGAATTCCTATGTCTTAAATTAGTCCCACATATATATACACATGCAGTAAAAAATAGTTTTAAGGGTTAGGGTAGAAATAATGGGGGTTACAAACAACATGAAGTCATACAAGTCAAAGTAAAATTATAACGATTAACATGAATTTCTAATCTGATTTTTGGGAGGGGTTCCTAAGGCACATAGCGCAGCAGCAGAAGGTTTTGGGTAGAACCATAATGGCATATTCTTATGTTATTCTACATGGAGGGTGGGTCAAGAGGGAAGAGCACAACCACCTTGCTCTTCACAGTAGGTAGTGGACCTTAAGTTCCGTCCGGGTTTGTAATTCCGATCCCAGTTCCCGTAAATCTGTCTACGATTTTGTTAGGTGACGGAGTTCGTTTTCGCAGCACAACACCCACCCCATTTTCCCCTGAGCCTAGCCGGCCAACCTTTAGTAGACAGAGAGTGCTGACGAGACGACACTTCCCGTGTCCGTTACATAATAAATGGCGCCCAACGTGGGGCCCAAATGGTCCGTATCTACCAACGTGGGGCCCAAATGGTCCGTATCTACCAACGTGGGGCCCGAATGGCCGTACCTACCAACTATATATTCTATGGTTATAGGTTCCCTCACGTTTTCCCCAATAACCTTCCCAATCCCTTCCTCAACCCAATATTGATCCAAATTTTAAAGTAGTTCAGTTTTTTGTGTTATATATCCAGCTCGGAACAGCTGGGAATCTGATCATTGTCGGACCCAGACCAGTGGATATATGGCATAGAAGAAGATCACAGTAGACTTCATTATATCATTTCATCAGGATACTAGGAACGATAGTTCTGAGTAAATTGGTTCTATACCTAGTAGCGAAGACGAATGACCTTTATTCTCTCGAGATTAATTAAGACTTGTTCAGACTGGAGAATTCGGTCCTGTTCCTCTTTTTCTCGAAAGGATCAACAACTAAATTTTGTTTTCTTTTTTCTGCTTACGGACTTAAGGTTATAACAACCGAAGACATTCCTTCTGCTGTGCTGGTGCCTGATAGGAGACCCTCACAATCATTGCCCATATTTTCGAATTTATAATCAAACAAAAAAATCTTTCATAGTCTTAAAGACTATATCGTTTTCCTTAATCATAATTTGTTACAATGGCGGTAGGGGCGAAGTATTGACAATATAAATGTTAATCTTGGCGAGGTAGTCGTACACTGCACTATATGCAATGATACTAGCCAGGACACCGACATTGTAGAA
>NW_023269827.1:0-11789 GCF_008121235.1 Drosophila subobscura | reverse complement strand
GATCAACCAGAATAATGTTTTTCGTTTTATGCGCATATGCACACATATGTAAATATTTGACAACTCGATATACTTTTGAATAAAAAAACAGTACAATAATACATAGTTTTTTTCCAACAGTTCATGAGAATTTGTTAAACGAATGTGGCCATTTTATATAGCATTCAGATTCGCCATTTTCTCTATATATTTATATTTTTTTTATATATTTAACATAATTTTATTTTTACAATATATTAATGAGAAAAACTTTCTCATTTGTTTAATATTTACAACAGCATATTAAATATATCCATATAAAATATATACATTTTTTCGTTCAAAAATATCTTTTGTTTGCACTTAATATAATATCACACGTATATTCGCCTAAACCAAAATAAATTGAGTTTTGGCATTGTATTTTGACAACAAATTTAAAATTTATCCAATATCGTATGCGTTTTTGTGATATACATTAAATAAAACCAAGCACATGAGTTCATGTAGAATGGATTTTGATATATTGGCAATATTTGAATTTGCATATAAATCTCTTTGATTATATGCTGGTACATTGGTGAAATGGTTCTCATACAATCATAAATCGTATGATACCATTTCAGATATTCACGATAATAATTCGAAACTAAACTGATATGGACTAAAGAAAATGTACTCTTTATATATCTTGACAAGTTTCATTATACTATCTTAAGATCAATTTGTCGCAGCTAAGCAATTTATATTAAAGAACTTTTAAGCAACAAATATCACACAATAACACCACTATGGGTATAATGACAACGTATAATAATATCATATGCAATACTATACCAAAATAATGCACATAATATAAATGGACATCAACTGTCCACCATATATAGGTTTTCTGCCACGGCTTCCGCAAATCAGGTGCTTACAATTGAGAGTGCCCTTAACAGGCATTTGTTCTCGTATTTTAATACAAGAAACACATATACACTTCAATATTATTCATATATAGTAACAACTATATACATATCCAACCAAATAAAGTATCAGACATTGCCAGCTAGGTATTTTCCCCATATCATATGTACAGACAAATTTTAAATTTTTCATCATATGATATATACCAAACACGACACCACTCCCTATATAGGTTTTTGCCACGGCTTCCGCAAATCGGGTGCCTACAATAGGGAGTGCCCTTAACAGGCATTTGTTCTCGTATTTTAATACAAGAAACACATATACACTTCAATATTATTCATATATAGTAACAACTATATACATATCCAACCAAATAAAAGTATCAGACATTGCCAGCTAGGTATTTTCCCCATATCATATGTAAAGACAAATTTTAAATTTTTCATCATATGATATATACCAAGCACGACACCACTCCCTATATAGGTTTTTGCCACGGCTTCCGCAAATCGGGTGCCTACAATAGGGAGTGCCCCCTTAACAGGCATTTGTTCTCGTATTTTAATACAAGAAACACATCAACACTTCAATATTATTCATATATAGTAACAACTATATACATATCCAACCAAATAAAAGTATCAGACATTGCCAGCTAGGTATTTTCCCCATATTATATGTAAAGACAAATTTTAAATTTTTCATCATATGATATATATCAAACGACACCACACCAGTGCTTTTACAGGTTTTTTCCTCACGGTCACCGCTAACAAATCAGGTGCTAACATATGAAAGATCATACAGAATATCATATCGTACATATATCGTTTCTTCATAATAAAATCATGCTGAAGTCATGTATATGGGAAATATTCCCATATCCATATCAATCAACCATTATAAATTTGTATTTATTCAATCAATGCCTATTTTATATAAACATACGGTACAGTAAATATCATTATCGTTTCTTCATTATCATAATCAAATCATGCAACCATTTATATTATACATGTATATGGGAAAACATTCCCATATCCATATCAATCAACCATTATAAATTTGTATTTATATCAATACAATGCCTACAATGCCTATTTCATATGAAAAGCCAAACAGTACAGTATCATATCGTACATTATCGTTTCTTCATAATCAAATCATGCTGAAGTTATATTATACATGTATATGGGAAAAATTCCCATATCCATATCAATCAACCATTATAAATTTGTATTTATATCAATACAATGCCTATTTCATATGAAAAGCCAAACAGTACAGTATATCATATCGTACATTATCGTTTCTTCATAATCAAATCATGCTGAAGATTATATTATACATGTATATGGGAAAAATTCCCATATCCATATCAATCAACCATTATAAATTTGTATTTATATCAATACAATGCCTATTTCGTATGAAAAGCCAAACAGTACAGTATATCATATCGTACATTATCGTTTCTTCATAATCAAATCATGCTGAAGATATTTTTATACATGTATATGGGAAAAATTCCCATATCCATATCAATCAACCATTATAAATTTGTATTTATATCAATACAATGCCTATTTCGTATGAAAAGCCAAACAGTACAGTATATCATATCGTACATTATCGTTTCTTCATAATCAAATCATGCTGAAGATATTTTATACATGTATATGGGAAAAATTCCCATATCCATATCAATCAACCATTATAAATTTGTATTTATATCAATACAATGCCTATTTCGTATGAAAAGCCAAACAGTACAGTATATCATATCGTACGTATATTATCGTTTCTTCATAATCAAATCATGCTGAAGATATTTTATACATGTATATGGGAAATATTCCCATATCCATATCAATGAACCATTATAAATTTGTATTTATATCAATACAATGCCTATTTCATATGAAAAGCCATACAGTACAGTATATCATATCGTACATTATCGTTTCTTCATAATAAAATCATGCTGAAGTTATATTATACATGTATATGGGAAAAATTCCCATATCCATATCAATCAACCATTATAAATTTGTATTTATATCAATACAATGCCTATTTCATATGAAAAGCCAAACAGTACAGTATATCATATCGTACATTATCGTTTCTTCATAATCAAATCATGCTGAAGTTATATTATACATGTATATGGGAAATATTCCCATATCCATATTAATCAACCATTATAAATTTGTATTTATATCAATACAATGCCTATTTCATCTGAAACACCATACAGTACAGTATATCATATCGTACATTATCGTTTCTTCATAATCAAATCATGCTGAAGTTATATTATACATGTATATGGGAAAAATTCCCATATCCATATCAATCAACCATTATAAATTTGTATTTATATCAATACAATGCCTATTTCGTATGAAAAGCCAAACAGTACAGTATATCATATCGTACATTATCGTTTCTTCATAATCAAATCATGCTGAAGATATTTTATACATGTATATGGGAAATATTCCCATATCCATATCAATGAACCATTATAAATTTGTATTTATATCAATACAATGCCTATTTCGTATGAAAAGCCATACAGTACAGTATATCATATCGTACATTATCGTTTCTTCATAATCAAATCATGCTGAAGATATTTTATACATGTATATGGGAAAAATTCCCATATCCATATCAATCAACCATTATAAATTTGTATTTATATCAATACAATGCCTATTTCGTATGAAAAGCCATACAGTACAGTATATCATATCGTACATTATCGTTTCTTCATAATCAAATCATGCTGAAGATATTTTATACATGTATATGGGAAAAATTCCCATATCCATATCAATCAACCATTATAAATTTGTATTTATATCAATACAATGCCTATTTCGTATTGTGACGACTCACATTTTTGTAGTATGTAAGTAGTTATAGTTGTTATTATTGAGCATTCTGGAACATTCATAGGAAATTATATTATAAATACATTTTGAAGCGATAATTTAAGTTCGCGGCCCACGGTGGCCCACACAGCAGAGCAAAGAGAACAGCATAGCAAAGAGGACAGCAGAGCCCGAGATCAGCGCCGAGCGCCAGCAGCAGAGCAGCCGAACGAAAAGAGAACAGCAGAGCAAAGAGAACAGCATAGCAAAGAGGACAGCAGAGCCCGAGATCAGCGACGAGAGCCAGCAGCAGAGCAGCAGAACGAAAAAGAGAACGGCGACTCGAGCCAGCAGCAGAACAAAGCGACGACGTGAGCCAGCAGCAGAAGCGAACCCCAGCCCAGAGAGCGAGAGAGCAAGTATGCCGGCAGCAGCCCGAGAGCGGCCAACCGCACGAAAGCCCCGGGCGTGGGCAGCGACGGCAGCAGCGGCAGCGCAGCCCGGACAAGGGACCGCAGCTAAGGGCTCGCGATCGCCACGCGGAGCCCGCCTCGAGGAGTTAGTTTTTGACCAGCAAGCGGAGCAGTTCAGCAATGTAAGAAGTCCCCAAGTCAGTGGGCAGTGCTTGAAACACGTGGGACACACCCCACTGGGACCAAGGAACAAGGATCGCACGAGGAGAAGGCGCCCGAGGAGCAACCAAGGAAAAGAAACATCTAGCGGATTTGGTGAGCGAGGCTGCGTGCTGTATCCCTTTTTAAGACTTAGTTTGGTGCGAGTAGGCAGGAATATAGGATATTTAAGCACAGGGCAAAGAACCAACAATAAGGAGTTAAATAAATGCAAATGAAACTTAACAATGTGTTCGTGGAATAAAATTAATGTAAATTTAACACCCCTTTCCCCTCCCTCAAAGTGCAAGTGCAAGACGGTAAAGTGTGGTCGCCCACCGTTGGGGCTCCGCTGGGCTGGTCGCAGGTCACTACCGCGCCAGACCGCGGGCTCAAAACGGCGCGTGCCTGTCTCCGAGACGGGATCATTCCTAGGTACTACCAGGGCACCGATCCGAAACAGGGCGGCTACACTGCCAGAAGGCGCCTCCGCTAACCACCGATCAGGTTCCCTTTTGGCCCATAATCCCACCCCTCCACACACGGCGTCCCCATTCCGCAATCTCGGGTCCCGGCACTATACAAAATTTCTTTGTAAGGTGGCCCTGGAGAGGCTGAGCTTACCTCAGCCTATGAAAAATTTTACCTTCTGTGCAGATGGCGCCCGAGCAGGGACTCCGGCATTGTTAACATTTTTTCTCGCTAGATTTTTCGGACGGTGGCGCTGAAATAGTGTAAAGAGCTAGAGTGAGGAGAGGTTTTAGGGTATTTCAGGGGAAGTTCAGTAGGGGGAATTCTGCTTGGGTACGCGCATAACGGCAGTAAGCCGTTATCCGACAGGGCGTCAGCATAGCGTGGCCGCGCGGTGTGCTTATGTATGTACATACAACTGTACTTATATACGCGCGCTCATAGCGCCGTTAGGTTTTCTTTCTGTTGTTTACGACGCAGCGACACGCGCTGGCTCAGGCATACATAGGTACCGTTTACAAGCACCGCGCATTTGCACACAGAAGGGGGTTGCGTTTCATTAGTATTTGAAATTTTGGTTTCCCTTAACATAGGCCGGTCTGCAGGCACACGAGTGCATTTCGCAAACATCTTCACGTGGGTACAGTTTCACAGATACTGTAGCACCCAAATCACATGCACAGTTTTAAAGTCATTGGCCAGGGTTTATTTTGCATGCGTTTCGGCACGTTGGCAAATTGCCCAGTTTTACGGACACTGGGGCAGCCAAAAGCACACGTGAACAGTTGGAAAAGCATTGGTCAAGGTTTTGTTTGTTTCCTGTTTACACACTGTACGGGAAAATGCCCAGTTTTAGAAGCACTTATACGTGCTAGTTAGAGAGAGTGAGCACACACGAGGTTTTCAGGGTCCACAGAGCATACAGAGTACACATTTTGGAGCCACGAGGAGCAGAGATCGAACAGAAAAGAACGTTATATTTTTCGGGTGATCGCATCTACGAATATAACTCGGAAGAGTATCTTCGGGCCACGCAACGCTCGTGAACTCTCGGTCACGATCGTTCGGCCGCACATGAATCCCCATAAATTAAGCTGGCAGAGCATAAAAGGGACAGTCGACCCACCCTTCATTGAGCAGTTTGATCGTTCCTAATCATAAAATGTTTGGCCAAGTGAGAAAAAAGAAAGATTTAAACCAGGGTATACAACCAGGACATCGCACAGGGATACTAACAACAAAGGACATCGCACAGGATAACACTAGGACATCGCACAGGATACTTTCAGCAACAAGGACATCGCACAGGATAACAAAGTTCTACACCCATCAAAAGGATACTTTGAACAAAGGACATCGCACAGGATAACACTAGGACACAGCAAGGATACTTCGCAACAAAGGACGAACGGAGCACATCTAACACCGAGGATATGATCACCGAGGTGATGATACCAAATCAACGCGACGTCTCCGGTTTTAGGGGAGTGGAATTAAATGCAACGCTGGGGAGTCACTTTTGACGGCGCCAGCGATCCCTTTATTCATCAGAGCGTTTGGAGGAACAGCCGTATCACACCGAGTCGACACCCGAAGTTTGGCCCAAGGAGTTATAACTTTTAACAGGTACTGCCGAGGACTGGTTCCGCACGAAATCATCTACAGGGAGAGCCATGGAACGTGTTTCGCAGGGAATTTTTGGATTTCTTCCTACCCCACTTTGTACTTCCAGAGACTGGAGGACGAGATCAGGATGCGATACCAGAGGGAGAACAGGGATACAAAAGCGGTATCTAGTGGACATTCGCCGTATGATGAATCGCGCTGGTTATTCAAAAGCTCAGGAACTGGAGCGGGTGTACGAGAATCTGCTGCCAGAGTACCAGTTGTACGTGAGACGCATGGACTTCCGCACGTTCAAACAGCTAACACAGCTGGTGATCGACTTTGAGGTCACCCGGAACGCGAGCATCAACGTCAGGGCAGAAACAGTACAGGATCAGCAGCGGTGGCAAAGCGTGGAACCGGCGCACAGTGGACGACTTCGAATGCCACAGCGTTTCCGAAAGATCAATGTAGGATCAAGGTACGATAGGCAATCCCAGCAGCGAGCAAACCAGTGGACACGCGTAATGCGTGCCGCAACTGCGAAGTACTTGGACACTTTGCCAGAGAATGCCGTGAAACTCGGATACTATTCTGCTGGAACTGTGGTCGCCGAGGATTGAGGACCATCGACTGCTGCCAGGCCAAGGGCACGGGAAACGCCCAACGCCCCCGGATCAAATCCAGGACAGATGAGAGGGCAGACGAGCGAGTCCTGGGGCTAGCGGGTGTCATCCGTCCGCGGTATGGCCGGCTGGTCTCCGAGAAAAGCATCGGGGCCGAGGCGATGGTAGCTACGCTGGACACGGGGGCCGGCGGAGTTTCCAGAGCAATCCAAGAGGATGCGCTGTCGCTCATATTTTGCGGCGCAAAGCTAGGGTTTGCGCCAAAAAGACCAGACAGGACGACGCCTGCATCCGCGAGGCGGTCGTCACATCAACAGTGAATACGAGGACCAGACAGGACGACTCCTGCATCCGCGAGGAGGTCGGCTCATTAGCAGTGAATACAAGGACAACACAGGACGACGCCTGCATCCGCGATCTCGGTCGTCACATCACCAGGAAAAGGACAATCAACGACGACGCCTGCATCCGCGAGGCGGTCGTCACATCAATAGTGAATACGAGGACCAGACAGGACGACGCCTGCATCCGCGAGGCGGTCGTCACACGACCAGGAGACAAAAGGAAGCAAGATGATCCGGCACCTGCAACCGCGAGGGTGGCCGGCGGGTCATCATCGACGACGAGGACAAGCAAGGACGACGCCTGCATCCGCGATTGGTCGTCACACGACCAATTTGGCAAAAGGATTCAGGATGACCCCGGCACCTGCAACCGCGAGGTGGCCGGCGGGTCATCATCGACGACGAGGACAAGCAAGGACGACGCCTGCATCCGCGAGGCGGTCGTCACACGACCAGGAAGGCAAAAATGGATTCAGGATGACCCCGGCACCTGCAACCGCGAAAAACCTGGCCGGCGGGTCATCATCGACGTGTCGAAAGGACAAATCTTTTAAGGACGACGCCTGCATCCGCGAAAGCGGTCGTCACACGACCAGGAAGGCAAAAATTCAGGATGGCCCCGGCACCTGCAACCGCGAGGTGGCCGGCGGGTCATCATTGACAACGAAGACAAGCAAGGACGACGCCTGCATCCGCGAGGCGATCGTCACATCAGCAGAGACGACAAAAGAAAACCAAAATAACGCCTGCATCCGCGAGGTGGTCGTCCCATCAGCAGAAACAACAAGGACAAACCAGGACGACGCCTGCATCCGCGAGGCGGTCGTCCCATCAGCAGTGACAACGAGGATTCGAGATGACCTCGGCACCTGCAACCGCGAGGTAGCCGGCGGATCATTGTCGACAACAGAACGAGACAGGACTTGGGAGGCGTTCTTGGCCTTGCACGACCGAGAGCCACCCAGAGGAACCCTTTTCGCATCAGACCGGAGGACCAGAAGACCGAGGTGGAACCAGTTCCACTTTGGATACTGGCCAGCATCGCAGACGTGACTTTAGCAGGAGCAAGTGCAAAGCCGAGACTGACAAGAGCATGGTACGACGAAGTCATGCCAGGACCAGGAATAGCCGCTACCGATCCCGAAACCCGGTTGAAGCAGCTATGCGAGATTTTTCAGGCGGCGAGGGATAAGAAGGATTAGCGAGCATCGGCGGAACAGGGCCGCCCTTACAACCTACGACGTCGCGAGTGGAGACCACCTTGGTGCTAGCAAAACAACACGGACTGACGAAAAGCCAACGACGGGAGCGTATAAGGTAACCAAGTTCATTTCAATGCAACATAGCCAGAATTCGCCACACGGAGACTGGGCAACGGCGCACCGCCGGGGTAGCCGACCTGAAAGCCTACCAGAAACACGACGACGAGGAACAACAGGACAACGAAGACGGCGAGCACCCGCTCGACCGCAACACCGACAACCAGCAAGGACTAGCAAGAAATTTGGGGCCGCCACAAAGCGGATTAGTATAAGACACTATATAACATTGTTAGTAGTATTACGTTAGGATATTTCAAAGTTTTCAACATCGCACCAACCAACAGCAAAGGAAACTGGCGACGACGCTTCGCTATGACGTTGCCAAAAATCCGTCTTCAATGGCCACGATCGCCCGGCCGGCGGCGTCATCATCTGTTATTAACCCGGGAAGAAAGGGGTGTGACGACTCACATTTTTGTAGTATGTAAGTAGTTATAGTTGTTATTATTGAGCATTCTGGAACATTCATAGGAAATTATATTATAAGGGTACATTTTGAAGCGATAATAATTTAAGTTCGCGGCCCACGGTAAAACAACAGAGCAAAGAACAGCATAGCAAAGAGGACAGCAGAGCCCGAGATCAGCGCCGAGCGCCAGCAGCAGAGCAGCCGAACGAAAAGAGAACAGCAGAGCAAAGGAACTAATAGCAAAGAGGGACAGCAGAGCGAGAGATCAGCGCCGAGAGCCACGGCAGAGCAGCAGAACGAAAAGAGAACGGCGACTCGAGCCAGCAGCAGAACAAAGCGACGACGTGAGCCAGCAGCAGAAGCGAACCCCAGCCCAAGAGCGAGAGATAAACGGCAGCAGCTATATGCAATAACCGCACGAAAGCCCCGGGCGTGGGCAGCGACGGCAGCAGCGGCATTTTTTCCCCATCCATTAAGGTAAAGCTAAAATTTCGCGATCGCCAAATGAGCCCGCCTCGAGGAGTTAGTTTTTTGACCAGCAAGCGGAGCAGTTCAGCAATGAAGTCCCCAAATCAGTGGGCAGTGCTTGAAACATCGTGGGACACACCCCACTGGGACCAAATCAACAAGGATCGCACGAGGAGAAATGCCCGAAAGCAACCAATCCAAAGAAATCTAGCGGGCGGGTGAGCGAGGCTGCGTGCTGTATCCCTTTTAAGACTTAGTTTGGTGCGATAGGCAGGAATATAGGATATATCCACGTTTAAAATCCCCATCATGCTTTAATAAGGAGTTAAATAAATGCAAATGAAACCTAATCCATTCCCCTCCCTCAAAGTGCAAGTTTCAAGACAGTAATCAATGGTCGCCCACCGTTGAGGCTCCGCTGGGCTGGTCGCAAGGTCACTACCGTTATCGTTTCTTCATTAATCCAATCATGTCTCGATCCGAAGACAGGGGCTATACATGTATATGGGAAAAATTCGCCCATAATCCATATCCACACACGGCGTCCCCATTCCGGGCATTATAAATTTGCATTTATATCCCTATGAAACAATGCCTATATCATCTCGGCATGAAAAGCCATACAGTACAGTATATCATATCGTACATTATCGTTTCTTCATAATCAAATCATGCTGAAGATATTTTATACATGTATATGGGAAAAATTCCCATATCCATATCAATCAACCATTATAAATTTGTAAATTTATATTTATACAATGCCTATTTTAGTATGAAAAGCCATACAGTACAGTATATCATATCGTACATTATCGTTTCTTCATAATCAAATCATGCTGAAGATATTTTATACATGTATATTTTTCAACATGCCCATATATCCATATCAATTAACCATCATAAACATTATAAATTTGTATTTATATCATTTCCATTTATATCAAAAATCCTCTTATTGTTGTATCATATCATATTTTTGCTTTATAAAAATCCTGTTCTACATAATCATTTTTATAACTGAAGACTTTATGTATAACGATTTTCAACTATGCATATGCAAAGTCTCTTTATCCCGTATTTTAAAGTATTTGATATGAACTTTCCAAATTATTTCCATTTATATCATATAAGATCCTCTTTATTGTGTTGTTATCTGAATTTTTTTTTTATATTTTCCAACTATATATGAAACATATGTTCATTTATTGTGTTTTTAAATGTTTATCAACTTTTGACTTGTATTTGTATCATAGTGTTCAATTCGTATTTATGCATATATATATATGCAAAGTCTCTTTATCCCGAATTTTAAAGTATTTGATATGAACTTTCTAAGTTATTGCCACTTATATCATATAAGATCCTCTTTATTGTGTGTTATCTGAATTTTTCTTATATTTTCCAACTATATATGAAACATATGTTCATTTATTGTGTTTTTAAATGTTTATCAACTTTTGACTTGTATTTGTATCATAGTGTTCAATTCGTATTTATGCATATATATATATGCAAAGTCTCTTTATCCCGAATTTTAAAGTATTTGATATGAACTTTCTAAGTTATTGCCACTTATATCATATAAGATCCTCTTTATTGTGTGTTATCTGAATTTTTCTTATATTTTCCAACTATATATGAAACATATGTTCATTTATTGTGTTTTTAAATGTTTATCAACTTTTGACTTGTATTTGTATCATAGTGTTCAATTCGTATTTATGCATATATATATATGCAAAGTCTCTTTATCCCGAATTTTAAAGTATTTGATATGAACTTTCTAAGTTATTGCCACTTATATCATATAAGATCCTCTTTATTGTGTGTTATCTGAATTTTTCTTATATTTTCCAACTATATATGAAACATATGTTCATTTATTGTGTTTTAAATGTTTATCAACTTTTTGACTTGTATTTGTATCATAGTGTTCAATTCGTATTTATGCATATATATATATGCAAAGTCTCTTTATCCCGAATTTTAAAGTATTTGATATGAACTTTCTAAGTTATTGCCACTTATATCATATAAGATCCTCTTTATTGTGTGTTATCTGAATTTTTCTTATATTTTCCAACTATATATGAAACATATGTTCATTTATTGTGTTTTTAAATGTTTATCAACTTTTGACTTGTATTTGTATCA